>NC_086317.1:271399325-271604325 GCF_036172605.1 Pelobates fuscus | reverse complement strand
CACAAGCTACCAGTTATTTCAAAACCGGGTGCATTACCAGGGCCAAAACATCATGGATTCCTGATGAAAGTCCACAAGTTGGACTGAAACGTCGATTCATTTTAATGGAACCAAAATAAAAGTTATATTTTAAAGAAATACCCGTGAGTGCAGCCATACTACTTGAATCTATATATATATATCATGTCCTGACGAAAGCTTGAGGGGATCAAGCTGAAACGTTGACACCTTTGATGTTTTAGTGAGAAAAATAAAAGTTACATTTTATTAAGTCCCTGGAGTGCTATCTTTGAATTGTTCGTTGAATTTTGGCTGACAAGCACCGGGCATTGGACTACGGATCAGGTGGAGTGCAAGATTATTTGGTTTTTTTATATATATATATATATATATATATGTGCGTGCGTGCGTGCGCAGTGGTGTATTCTGGTTTTGTGCTGCCCTAGGCATGACAAAACTCGGGCATACCCTCCTCCCCCTCCAAATATTTCTTCCTGACATACACTTACTTACAGATACAGTAATTGGCACACACACTGTTTAACCAACACACACTTTCACTGAAACATTCACAGAAATACACACTCATTCACAGTTACACACATTGACCGACAGACACGCATTCACTGACAGACTCATACAGACTCGCTGACAAGGCACACATGCACACTCACTCAGTGTCAGGCACACACACAGGGACACACTCACTGACAGACATATATGCACTAGGTGTCAGACACACATACACTAGCTGACAGACAGTGGCGTACACACAACCCATGGGGCCCCGGTGCGAAAACTGATCCGTGGGCCCCTCCCGCGCGCGCGCTTACTCTGCGCGGGCTGGGTCCGCAACACATGGCGGCGGGCACCTGGTCGCAGGGCTGCGACCCCTGCGACCACGGTATGTACGCCAGTGCATGCATAAACACATACACTTAAAGGACCACTACAGACACCCAGATCACATCAGCTCAATGAAGTGGTCTGGGTGCCAGGTCTCTCTAGTTTTAACCCTGCAGCTGAAAACAGCAGTTTCAGAGAAACTGCTATGTTTCACTGAGGGTTAATCCAGCCTCTAGAGGCTGTCTCATTGACAGCCGCTAGAGGATTTTCTGCAATTCTCACTGTGAAAATCACAGTGAGAAGACGCTAAACATCCATAGGAAATGCTTTCCTATGGGCGGTTTGAATGCGCGCGTGGCTCTTGCCATGATGCGCATTCGGAGCTGAGAGGCGGATCGGGGCGGAGAGATCCCCAGCGCCAAGGGAGCCCGGCGCTGGAGAAAGGTAAGTGCTTAAGACATACACGCACACATTAACTGACAGACACACACTCAGTGACAAACATACATACACACTCACTAACAGACACACACAGACACACACTCTAACACTAACACGCACACTCTAACACTAACACGCACTCTAACACACGCTCACACTCTAACACTAACACGCACACTCTAACACACGCTCACACTCTAACACTAACACACACTCACTAACACACATACACTAACACTCTCACACACACACTCACTAACATACACTAACACACTCACACACACACTAACACACTCACACGCACACTA
Source organism: Pelobates fuscus (assembly GCF_036172605.1). Classification (NCBI taxonomy): domain Eukaryota; kingdom Metazoa; phylum Chordata; class Amphibia; order Anura; family Pelobatidae; genus Pelobates; species Pelobates fuscus. Next base: position 271,602,730 of record NC_086317.1, on the reverse strand, counting down.
ACACACTTACACACACACACTAACACACTCACACGCACACTAACACACTTACACACACACACTAACACACTCACACACGCACACTAACACACTCACACACGCACACTAACACACTCACACACACACACTAACACACTCACACACACACACTAACACACTCACACACACACACTAACACACTCACACACACACACTCACACACACACACACTCACACACTCACACACTCACACACACACTAACACACACTCACTAACATACACAAACATACACTCACACACTCACTAACATACACTCACACACTCACTAACATAGACTCACACTAACATAGACTCACACTAACATAGACTCACACTAACATAGACTCACACTAACATAGACTCACACTAACATAGACTCACACTAACATAGACTCACACTAACATAGACTCACACTAACATAGACTCTCACTAACATAGACTCTCACTAACACACACTCTCACTAACACACACTCTCACTAACACACACTCACACTAACACACACTCACACTAACACACACTCACACTAACACACACTCACACTAACACACACTCACACTAACACACACTCACACTAACACACACTCACACTAACACACACTCACACTAACACACACTCACACTAACACACACTCTCACTAACATACACTCACACACAAATGTTTATTTTTTTTTTTATTTTTTTTTATTTAATCCCCCCAGCCTCTTTACCTGTGGGAGAGCTGAGGGGATTCCCTGGGGTCCAGTGGTGTCACCCGGCTGGCTGGTCCTGCGGGCGCGCAAGGGAGCACTTTCCCCTGGGTGCTCCCTCTTCAGCTCCCTTGCGTGCCGCGTACTGATGCCGGAGCCGGAAGATGACGTCATCTTCCGGCTCCGGTTTCAGTGCGGTGCGCGAGGGAGCTGAAGAGTGAGCACCCAGGGGAAAGTGCTCCCTCGCGCGCCCGCCAGCCTGGTGATAGCAGGGCCAGCCTCGGGGGGCCCTGAGGTGGCCGGCTCTTGGGCCCCCCAGGAGAAGAGGCTGGCCCTGTCGGTACATACCTGGGTCGCAGGGCGGCCGGGCCCCCTGGTGGGCCGGGCCCGGTCGCAGCCGCGACCCCTGCGACCCCGGTATGTACGCCACTGCTGACAGACACGCACTCTCAGTGACACACACATACACACACTGACACATGTATACATACACTGACACACATTCAGTGACAGATACACTTACTGACAGGCAGACACTAACTCTCGCTGACAGGCAGACACTAACTCTCGCTGACAGGCAGACACTAACTCTCGCTGACAGGCAGACACTAACTCTCGCTGACAGGCAGACACTAACTCTCGCTGACAGGCAGACACTAACTCTCGCTGACAGGCAGACACTAACTCTCGCTGACAGGCAGACACTAACTCTCGCTGACAGGCAGACACTAACTCTCGCTGACAGGCAGACACTAACTCTCGCTGACAGGCAGACACTAACTCTCGCTGACAGGCAGACACTAACTCTCGCTGACAGGCAGACACTAACTCTCGCTGACAGGCAGACACTAACTCTCGCTGACAGGCAGACACTAACTCTCGCTGACAGGCAGACACTAACTCTCGCTGACAGGCAGACACTAACTCTCGCTGACAGGCAGACACTAACTCTCGCTGACAGGCAGACACTAACTCTCGCTGACAGGCAGACACTAACTCTCGCTGACAGGCAGACACTAACTCTCGCTGACAGGCAGACACTAACTCTCGCTGACAGGCAGACACTAACTCTCGCTGACAGGCAGACACTAACTCTCGCTGACAGGCAGACACTAACTCTCGCTGACAGGCAGACACTAACTCTCGCTGACAGGCAGACACTAACTCTCGCTGACAGGCAGACACTAACTCTCGCTGACAGGCAGACACTAACTCTCGCTGACAGGCAGACACTAACTCTCACCCACTCACTCGCTGACAGGCGCGCGCACGCACACACTCTCACTCGCTGACAGGCGCGCGCACGCACACACTCTCACTCGCTGACAGGCGCGCGCACGCACACACTCTCACTCGCTGACAGGCGCGCGCACGCACACACTCTCACTCGCTGACAGGCGCGCGCACGCACACACTCTCACTAACAGGCACACTCACTATTTAAAATGAAAAAAAATTCAAGTTCAATCCACCCAACCTTTAGGAGTGCTGGAGTGGATTCTTCCCTGTGGTCCAGTGGGGCTGGCTGCAGCTTGGCGGGCGGTTGGGCAGGGAGGCAGGCGCAGAGTGAAAGCGAGTGCCGAGGGAGCAATGATCTTCCCGGGCCGGAGTGATGTCGTATTCCGGCATCACGGCGGTGCGCGCGAGGGAGCTGAGCAGGGGAGAGTGCTCCCTCGCCACCCGCCTCCCACATAAGGTGGATGCCAGTATGCTGATCTCAAAAACCTGTAATGATGATGCCATGTGTTGAATAATGTATTTGTTATAATGTACAGTATTTAGAATTTTTTGATATTTTATACACTATTTTTGTTTTTAAGTGAGGAAGTGTTGCCAAAAATTCACCAAGAGGACGACTACCCATGTACTTTGGTGGGTACGTGGAATACATGGTATGGGGAGCAGGATCAGGCTGGTACGTAGCAGGAAATATTAATGCTATAGAACGTGAAGCAAACAATACAATTTTATGACTATAATGTGAATAAAACCCCTAAGGCTGTAGCAGAGCTTCTGAAACTATTGGGGTAAACTAATTTTTCAATACCAATCATTGAAAAGGGAATAGGTTAATCAATTCGCATTATCATAACTTAAGAAACATCCCTTCACTAAATGGAATAATGCCAGCATGCATTCCAACATTTCGAAGAGCTTTCATTGAAATATTCTGTAAACCCGTATGATGTCAAAATTCCGGAAAGGTACAATTTTCTGTTTTTTTTTTGTTTTTGTTTTTATTTTAGTCCACCTTTGGAGGTACGAAGGAGGTTATCCTGCACTTACAGAAGTCATGAGTAAACTCAGAAAAAACAAGGTGAGACCTTAATTATCGCTCAATCTGCGCTCTGAAACTAACTGTGTATAGTCGATAGTTTAGCTCTCACAAATGCTGATAAATAATACTATGGTTTCAGACATTTACTTGCACAGTCACCATAAAGGAAACCACCGGGCACTAGACAGTATAACCCCAACGTCTTCTTTCCAATTGCATTTAGCTCCCCTCTTGTCATTCCACTTCTCTGAGTTTCTTTAAACAGGAAGCCTCAAACTACTGTTAAAAATGTAATTCTTTTTTCTCAAGCTGCTTTTATGAATGGGGGGCTACTTGTTGACTTAGTGTCAGCAGGCTCAATATGTTTAGCAAAGCTGCCATCAAAAACAGGGTGTTCTACCTGGCTCTGCAAGCTACCAGCCAGCCACTATGACCAGCCACCCACCTAACCCCCCCACCTCAGTTTAACGTGCCTCTTCCTTATGAGAGCCAATGAGCACCCTCAGGGCATGTATAACAGCCAACCTAGCTGGCACGACTTCTTATGGTCTAACCGCCAAGAGAGAACTAGGTTCTCGCCTTGCAGGTGACAAGTCTAATGCTCAATACCCATGCGCCCTAAGCGCCGCTAACCCCAGACATAGCCGTACCATATAACACTAAGGGTGCACACACTAATAACCGACAACCTGTTAATAATTGGGCTAACCGAATGTTTGGTCATGAGGAATCCACGCTAGAAAATTACTATATAAAAAAGTTTGGGTGTATAACTTGCATGTGATGCTGTTCTCTATTACACACTGTAACCTCCGCTGACTGCCTTTATTGCACACAATGTAACATGATGTACACAAGTACCCCCAAAAATAAATAATAAAAAAAAAACAGGGTCTACCGCCCCGTATCTCTTATAAATTTTGACCTGAAGACATACGCTAAACTACTAGCCAACAGGCTGAACCCACTCCTCACCAGATACATACATGCTGACCAGGTGGGCTTTGTTCCCACAAGACAGCTATACGAGAACACAAGGCGAGCTGCTGATCTCATATGGTGGGCTGGGAAAACGCGGACGCCTTCTCTGCTCCTCTCTCTGGATTCGGAGAAGGCGTTCGACAGGGTCCTGTGGCCTTACCTATTTGCAATACTGCGTAAATTGTAGATTATGTTAACGTAGTGTACGTATAATCTTAATTTTAATAATGACAGGAGGCGAGTATTTTGCATAACTTTCTTTACTTATGCCTCCAGCAGCACAAGTCAATCAATCAAAAACTTTTAACCAATCCTAGGCCAACGTAGCCTGTATATAAGTCTTTGGTGGGCGTGTCTATTCCTCTTTCTTTGATGTGTGCGATCCTGTAACGTCAGGTTGTGGTGAATCTTTGAAAATGGAACTGTAATTTTGAATGAACGTAGCTTGGGTTGAAGCTTGAGGGGTCTTTGTTGCCCGGCTCCCGAATCATCTTATGCTGGAAAAAACGGAAATAGGTGAAAGATGTGGAAATGAACTATTGTCCGCTTGCAACCTATAGCCCTGGTTCAGTTACTTAATATATCTAAAGTATTAGGTTATCACATTGACAGTTCTATTAAGTTGTTAGCTATAGCTATTTCTATACTGTTTACGTGAGATTTATACAGTACGAAGGTATCAGTCTGTAAGGTCGTCATAACTGTCTATTAAATGCTTGAATCGGCGAGTATCTAGGGGGGGAACAATCCCAAGATCTATGAGGGGGGAAATACTCGCCTCCTGTCATTATTAAAATTAAGATTATACGTACACTACGTTAACATAATCTACAAATTTATTACATGACAGGAGGCTTCCTATTTAGCATTTTTAACGCTGCGGTAACAACGAAAAATATGCCTGAGATGTCTGTCAAAAGTAGAAAACTCTGAAGGTGTTTTCTCTAGTCCAGTCTGCCGAGCGCAAGATGTCCGTTAGTGATGCTCCCGCCGAATATGCACGCGAAGCCGCCGCCCCGCGTACCGAGTGGGCCCCGAAATTCGGTTCTACCCCTGCCAGGGATAAAAGCCATCGTACCCATCTGGCCAACGTAGTGGTAGTTACGGGTTTGTATGGTTTAGTGTAAGATACCAGCAGTTGACCTGATCGGTAAAAACGGAGCGGTTCGGTTACCTCTACGTATCGAAGCAAGGTGTTCACGACGCATAGCCGAGGAACCATCGGAAAAAAGGGGTAAGATACGGATGTAGAGTCCGTCTTAGTCCTGCGAGACACCGTGAAGGTAACCCCTTCTGGTGTTACAGTGAAACCGTTTATGTCAAAGGCCCTAACATCCGCGACCCTGCGAAACGAAACTAAACATAGGAGAGTCAGTTTGGCTAATAGTTGTCTCAGTGACAAGGTCTCGTTGTCTGGCCAGTTCCTCAGGAATCGGATAACCAAATCTACATCCCAAAGAGTGTTATACTTCGGGGCCGGAGGTCTGGTTAGTTTGATGCCCCGAAGTAGACGGCATGTCAGGGTGTTCTGACCCACTGGTGTACCGTCTATCGGGGTGTGGGCCGCCGAGATGGCAGATCTGGTGATATTAATTGAGCGGTATGCTCTTCCTTCCGAAAACAGGTTTGACAGGAAATTTAGAATGCAGGGAATAGGTGCTGTAAAGGGATCGAGGTCCCTTTCCATGCACCAGCGATTCCACGTGTTCCATGCTGATAGGTAGCAGCGCCTAGTGCCAGGTGCTCAGGAGTCCCATAGTAGGTCTCTAGTCATCTGCGATAGGCCTGAGACATTCCAGGATCCCCGGAAAGACTCCAGGCCTCCAGTTCCAGCCGATCTTTTGTAATCAACGGGTGAGGTTCCCCGTCCGGGTTCACTAGGAGGAATGGGAACACTGGTAGGATTAGCGGATGGTCTTGTGACAGAGCTAGTAGGTCCGGGAACCATGCTTGGCTCTTCCACAATGGTGTGATCAGAATCAGAGATGTCCCCGCTCTGCGTAGGTGGTGGAGGACTCTCGCCAGCATCGAGAACGGTGGGAACGCGTAAGCTCCTGTTTGTGGCCATTGTTGCAGGAACGCATCCACTGCTTCGCTTTGAGGATCCGGGAGCCAACTGTAATATCTCGGTAGCTGAGTGTTCGTCCGTGATGCGAAGAGGTCTATGTGTAGTGGACCTCTTACCTGCCTTATCCTGTGAAAGATGGTGGTGTCCAGGCGCCAATCGCTGCTGTCTCTCCAATGTCGAGAGAACCAGTCCGCTGTGAGGTTGTTGACTCCCGGTAGGTATTCTGCCTTGATCGTGATGTTGCGGGGTAGGCAGAATCGATCGATGTCCCTCGTTGCTTCTGTTAAGGCCCGTGATCTAGCTCCGCCCAGGTGGTTTATGTACTGGACTGCCGAAATGTTGTCCATGTGCAAGAGTATGCAGCAGTTGGACATGTGCTTGGCCAAACTCCGGATCACCAAGGAGCCTGCTATCAACTCCAGGCAGTTGATGTGTAGGAGTTTCTCTTCCTCCGACCATGGTCCTCCGGTGGACGCCTTTGTGCAGTGGGCTCCCCAGCCCCATAGGCTGGCGTCCGACTCTAGGACGAAGTCCGGGTTTGGACCGAATATGGCTCTGCCGTTCCAGGCCTCCATGTGGAGGAGCCACCATCGGAGTTCCGTCCGTATTTCTGTTGACACTGGGATCCAGTGGTCGTACGTCTGTCCTTGTCTCAAGTGATGGGCCTTCGCCCGTTGCATGGCCCGGTAGTGTAGCGGTCCCGGGAAGATCGCTTGTATGGAGGATGATAAAAGGCCTACCATTCTGGCCAGGAGGCGGAGCGGTATTGAGTCTTTTCGAAGTACCCAGCGTATTTCTTTCCGTATTGTTGCAATCTTTGCAGTGGGTAACCGGAGGGTACACGTTCTCAAATCTATTTCGAATCCCAGAAATTGTACCACCCTAGCCGGTTGGAGTGAAGATTTTTATCGGTTTATGATGAAGCCCAATGATTCTAGCAAGCGCACCATGAATCTCGTTTGAGATCGAAGTCTGGGCGCTGACTCGCAAAATATCAGAATATCGTCCAGGTATATTAGGCAGCGGATGCCTTTCTCCCTTAGGTAAGCCATTACCGGCTTCATGAGGTTCGTAAAGCACTATGGTGCTGAGCTGAGGCCGAATGGGAGTCAGGTGAATTGGCAGGTGAGATGTTTCCATGTGAAGCGGAGGAAAGGACGGCTGACGCGGGCCATCGGTACCGATAGGTAGGCGTCCTTTAAGTCTAGTCGAGTGAACCAGTCGTGTTGCAACAGTAGGTCTCTTAGGAGGTGGATCCCTTCCATTTTGAAATGCCTGTAGGTGACGAACCCGTTCAGTTGTCATAGGTTGATGACCGGTCTGTAGTCTCCTGTTTTCTTTTGGACTACGAAGGGTTTGGATCTCCTTGTCTATGATTCCTGTGTGTATTGCCGATGCTCTTATTGGTGGTGGGCGTCGGTCCTGTACCGGGGTGTCTGAGAACTCGATCTCGTAGCCGGCTACCGTATTGAGGATCCAGTTGTCTGAAGATATCTTTGCCCATTCCTGTGGAAAAAAGAGACAGTCTGCCTGCAGTCATGTGCGAATATAGATAGGGCGTGTTGGGGATGCTCACCTGTATTGAACCGTCCGTGGGTGCCTCTGGAACGGAAAGATCCTCGCTGGAAGTTGGTTCTCGAGGTTGGGAAGAAGGCTTGAGATGACTGGTGTCTGGGATCTGTAGGCCAGAATCGGATGGTGGCTCGGCCCCTTTGGCGACCAGCCCTGCCAAAAACGAAATACTTGCTTGATGGAGGTCTAAGCCTTATTCAGAGTGGTGAAGATGCTCACATGTTTTATGAGTTCAGTTATGAATGAGTCACCGAATAGTTGACCATTCGCTAGCAGTCCCATTTCTTTCTTACCCAGCTCCATCAATTTTGGGTCCATCTTCAGTAATGGAGTTCTGCGGCGTTCTGCACACATTGCCGTGTTGGTGTTGCCCAGCATACAGATGGCCCGTTGTGCCTATTCACGTATAGTGTGGGCGTCCAGTGCGGTTGATCTCGCGGTCACCATTTAATCAACGTTGATGGAGAATCTTTGTCAGCAAGAAGACACTGACGAATGCTTTGACAAGACTCTCAAATACTTTACTGTGTAGTGAATATTTATACAAATTAAGTTACTTGAGTCATGAGATATGCCATACAGAATATAAGATTGATTACTTCCTTAAATATTACATCTTATTCTGACAATGGAAAGATGAGATTTTGAATACGTCTGGAAAGAATATCCTGGGCAGGACATCCTGAGATGTCGTACTTCCTATAGAATTGTATAGGTCTGTCACAGTCAGCATATTAGAACATCCTTTAGAAGGAAGCATGTTATTGTTAAAGTCTTTCACAGTCAGCAATAATGATAATAAACCTTATAAAATCATAAAATACATATAAGAGAAATTAACTATCTAATATTCCTTACAACGGTGCCCTGGGAGAGGGCTAGGTCGGCCAGGTATAGCATTTTTGCTAGAGGGCCCAGGATGTCTAGGAGCTTGTCTTGGGATTCCCTAAGGCCCTTCTCTATCCCATTTCGTGGGTCCTGAACAGGGAAACAGTAGTATCAAATTCCGGGGTCAGTGCGATTTTATCTGGTAGTGTGGGGCTTGGGCATTCTGCCCGTAGCCTCGCCCTCACTTCTTTGTCCATTGGCTTTCTCAGCCAGAAGTGGATGAACTGAGCCAGGTGTTCCGGTAATCCCCATTCTGTCGATCTTGGATGCTGGATCGTGTGGAGGTCGAACATGGCCGTCCCTTGGGGGTCTATGAAGGTCCCCTTTCATGTTTATCCTGTGAGTGGTGAGGAAACTCCTGCTCAAGGTATGTGTCTTGATCGTACTCCCTGTCGTCCCCTGTGACGTCCAGCCATTCCTCGTCTTCCGAGTGTGAAGCCCCCGCCTTCCACTCGTCCATGATGTCAAGCGATGGTGGGGGTCGCGATCATCGTCCTCCGAGGATGGAGAGGATGGAGGGGAAGGTTCTCTTCTCACTGCCTGGCGGCTCCTCTTCAACGGTGCTTTGCCTTTTAGTCTCTGGGTGTCTGACCCGGTGCCCTTCCGTTGCCGTTTTATGGCGTGGAAGTCTCCGGGGAGGGCATCATCCGTTAGTTCCGTGGACTGTTCTGTAACCGTATCCGGTTTTGGGTATTGCATAAGCAGTCTGCCGATACCTTTCTCCACGGAGGCGGCTACCGCCGAGTTAATAAGTGTCTGCCAATCTGACGGTGGTAACTGTGGTGAGTCACTCATCTTGTGTTGTGTGTTGGGTCTGTCTGTGGAAGACAGGAGAGTGTTAGGTACTGAAATACGTGAATTGCCGTATGATACGGCTTCCACCTACTATTGTGGGTATCCTGTACAGAGTCACATATACATATGATGGTGTAGCAGGGGATGAGCCTGCTGAACTGCCACTCTTAATGATATAGCAGGGGATGAGCCTGCTAGTACTGAGTCACTTAGATTTAATAGCAGGGGTAAGCCTGCTTGCACTGTGTCACTTGCATACGTATAGCAGGGAGTGAGCCTGCTTGCACTTAGTCACATATATATAGCAGGGGATGAGCCTGCTGGTACTTTGTCACTTTGATTTATAGCAGGGGATGAGCCTGCTGGCACTGGCACTTGTATTATAGCAGAGGATGAGTCTGCTAGTGATGTGACTCTTCTGTGTATAGCAGGGGATGAGCCTGCTTGCACTAGTGACTCTAGATGTAAAGCAGGGGATGAGCCTGTCTGTACTGTGCCTTTAAGATGTGCAGCAGGGGATGAGCCTGCAGAAACTGTGCCTTTAAGATGTGCAGCACGGGATGAGCCTGCATGAACTGTGCCTTTAAGATGTGCAGTAGGGGAAGTCTGAGGGTACTGACACTAAATATAGATATACAGTAGAGGCAGAGAAAACAAGTTACCGCTATACATATGAGAAAAGAGAATGTTGGATGGGTCGTTTGAATCACGACCGTTAGGAGCGCTAATGGCCGTCGTGGGTCTCGTGGGAGCGAGATCCAAGATGGCCGCCGTTCGCGCCAAAACGACAGTGCGGTCCGCAATCGCGGTCCGCCGTCAAACTCTAACGCCGCACTGATGATGTTAGCGGTTCGTCCCTCCAACCCCACACCCACCTCCCAAAGGGTCCCTTATACCTATTCCAAACCCCAGCAAACAAGCGCGGTCGCGGTAAAAATGCCGCCGGTAGGGTAGACGGGTAGGAAAAACAGTACAGGGTGAGAGGAGAGGTAGGGGCAGAGAGAGAGAAAAACAAATATAGAATAATGGAAAAAACAATGACTAAGTTCCTAACAGTATTAAATAAATATAGAATAAATAAGTATAACCTCTGAAGGTAGTACTCTGACCTGTGCCTTCTGGAAGCAGCAAAGAAAGAGGAATAGACACGCCCACCAAAGACTTATATACAGGCTACGTTGGCCTAGGATTGGTTAAAAGTTTTTGATTTATTGACTTGTGCTGCATAAGTAAAGAAAGTTATGCAAAATAGGAAGCCTCTTGTCATGTAATAAAATTACACTTACCGGACACATTTGTCAATGCGGTCCACGCCCTGTACACACACCCAAGAGTGCAGACAGTGATACCCGGAACAGCTCCATGTCCTTTTGACCTCAAAAATGGCACACAACAGGGCTGCCTCTTATCCCCCCTTCTGTTCATACTAGCCCTAGAACCCCTACTACACCTCATAAGGGCACACCCAGGGATAAAAGGCGTAAGGGTAGCGACGGAGGAGGATGGGACTCCACAGCCCACAAACACACTCTAACGCACCCAGTATCACCACTCACACTTTACCTATGCAACAATGCATTCCCACCTGGGCTGACAGCTAGGGACTTCAGGGGCATCGAAAACACAGGCGCACAACAATACCACCAGCTATACCAAGCAGGTACACCCAGAACCTTCAAAGACCTAAGCACACTAGCCCCACTAACCACTAAAGATCACTTTAGGTGCATACAACTCCGGGATTTTGCCGGACGCACACAAGTACGGACAGCTGCCAACGCCAAACCAACCTTTTATGAAACACTATGCATGACTAGCGGACCACGTACCGGCCTGATCACAATCCTTTATACACAACTAAGCGCACCAACAGACAAGACCTACGCCCCTGCATATGTCACACAGTGGGGAACGGACCTACAGCAAACATTAGAGGGCAGAGAGTAGCAGGACATATGGGAGGTGGCAGCAAAAGCATCCATATACGTGCTACACCAAGAACAATGTTACAAAACACTTATGAGGTGGTACACCACCCAGTTAAGCTGCACCGCATGGGCAAAACACCCACTGACACATGCTGTAGAGACTGTGGCGAAAAAGGCATATATTTACATATGTGGTGGACCTGCCACAAAGTAGCGACCTTTTGGGAGGACGTGGCCCGACTATCGACAGCAGTGCCATGCAGACCGATAAGACCAGACCCATGGACATTCTTAATAGCAAGACCGGCTGACGATCTGCCGAACAAAGAACAAAAACTACTCAACAAAATAAACCTGGCCGCCAGGTAAGCTATAGCACAAACCTGGCTACAAACTGACATGCCACACATGGAGAGGGTCATCCGCAATATCAAGGAGGCCCATCTCATGGATAAACAGCACAAATCAGAGATACCTACTCACAATTCCTCAAAACATGGGAACCATGGGAAGACTATACTAACCGCTGACAAACACACCGACGCAGTGAAAATTACCACTCAAAACCCCCGGAGGTGACCTCAAGAGCCGTCCGCCCCACATCAGCGGAGCTCACAACCCATACAATTCCCCCCCCCCTCTATTCCCCCCCTCTTCCCCCTGTATCCTCATCTCTTAACCCATCTATACTGACCTAGCTATGGTTATTTCACTTAAAATATTCATGCCACTACGAGGTAGATATATCTAGCTTGAAAGCACAAACATAGCAAAATGTAAATCTCACGGACATACAAACTTCAAGATACAAAAAATACATGTGACTAACGATTTCCAACAACGACCATCGAGCAAGACCCCGATTTTAAAAGGAGATCAAAGTAATGGAACAAATGGACTATCCTACCAATCCCCAAAGGAATATATGATCAGTATTGTCAGCACCTGTTAACGCAATGTATTCATGTAAAATGACACCAATTATAACCATATATATGTGTGTGTCTCAGAACAAATACCTGTACAAATTGGAACGCATATACCAAACCTATTGTTGTATCCACCTGCTATGCATGAATCGATAAATAAAGAATGAAAAAAAAAACAGGGTGTTCAACTGACAAATTCAACATACAACTGAAAAGTAGTGGTTGTTAACTTGTATTAGTTTAATTATAAACTGAACCACATAGTATCAGTAAGTGTACACACAGATTTAAATGGAATAATATAGGCACCAAAACAACTTTAGCTTAATGAAGCAGATTTGGTGTGTAGATCATGCTCCTGTTATCTCACAGCCAAATTTCCTATTATTTAGGAGTTAAATCACTTTGTTTATACAGCCCTAGGCACACCTCCCTGCATGTGCCTTGCACAACCTTACTAAACACTTCCTGAAAATGAATCTAGATATTATAGGTTCCTGTATTGCACAGTCTGTTTAATCTAGAATTTCTTGTCTCCTGCTCTGTTAATAACTTCATAGACCTGCCTGTGTGTGATTAAAGTTTATATTATAGACCAGGAGATAAAAACTACAGCTTATTGTATTTGTTCTGGGGAGTATAATCCTTCCCTTCAGACTTTTTGCAGTAAACCCCGTCTTTTAAGAGAAAAGGCAGTGTTTACATAACAACCTAGGGATACCTCCACTGGCCACTCCTCCGCTACTAGAGGTGCTTCCTGGGGCTGTGCTGCACAGTGTGCATGACATTCAGTGTCTCCACACTCTGCATGCAGACACTGAACTTTCCTCATAGAGATGCATTGATTCAATGCATTTCTATGAGGAGATGTTGATTGGACATGGCTGTGTTGGCACTGCCTGTGATCTGCCTCCTTGACAAACTCAGCCAATCCAATGCTTTCCTATGTGAAAGTGTTGTTATTGGCTCAGAACACCACTTCTGATGTCAGCCAACCAGGAAGATCAGGGGCAGAACCAGCAGCAGCATACTGAAATAAAAGTAAGATTTTGCTATGTTTAGGTGGTGCAGGGGGGCTAGATGGTTATTTTCAGGGCCGGCCTTAGGCCTTTGGGCGCCCTGTGCGAAAAATCTTCACAGCGCCCCCCCTTCCCGTCCCCCCTCCCCCACTCCTTCTCCCCCCTCCTTCCCCCTTCCCACACACACACACACACACACAGGCAGACAGCCATACAAACGCGCACACACACACACAAACACACGCAGGAAGTCACACACAGACAGACATAGAATGTGACGGCAGATAAGAACCATTCGGCTCATCTATTCTGCCCAGTCAGTTACACATAGGCAGACACACACACACACACACACACACACACACAGACAGTCAAACACACAGTGACACACACACACAATGGCAGACAGCCACACACAGACAGTCAAACACACAGACAGTGACACACACAATGGCAGACAGCCAGACAGTCACGCACGCGCAGACAGTCACGCACGCGCAGACAGTCACGCACGGGCAGACAGTCACGCACGGGCAGACAGTCACGCACGGGCAGACAGTCACGCACGGGCAGACAGTCACGCCGCCGCACGCAGACGGTCAGTCAGTCAAACACACAGACACACACGTAGACAGTCACACATAGTTACCTCTGTTCCTTGTGGAGGCAGACAGGCAGTGCAGCTCCTGGATTCTGGTTGTTAGCAGTTAGATGGCATTTTAGCTCCGCCCCTGCCGCACGGTAAGCCCCGCCCCCGCCGCAAATTTTTTTTTATTAATTTTTTTATCCCAGGCCGGCCATGTGTGAGCTGTGGGGAGCAGGGGGCGCCCTTTGCGGCCGCACAGCTCGCACACCCCTAAGGCCGGCCTGGTTATTTTAACACTATAGGATCCGAATACATGTTTGTGTTCCTAACCCTATAGTGTTCCTTTAAGCAAGTTAACATCTGATTGAAAATCATATTTGTTTTTCATCATGCAGGCTTTGTCAGTCACTTCCAGAGGATGTGTGGCTAGGGCTGCATGAACACAAACAAAAGTGACTTACCTCCTACTAATAATTGGGCAGTGAGAGGAATGATCTATGCAATAAAGATGCTTAAAGGACCACTATAGGCACCTAGACCACTTCAGCTCAAGTGGTCTGGGTGCCTATGAAAAAAGTGGTCTGGGTGCCAGGTCCATCTAGGATTAACCCTGCCTGCTGTAAACATAGTTTCAGAGAAATATGGGTTAATCCAGCCCCTAGTGGCTGTCTCATTGACAGCCACTAGAGGCGCTTCCGCGCTTCTCACTGTGATGAGAAGCGTGCAGCTCTTGCCGCCCATGCGCATTCAGCCGATGATGTCGGAAGGAGGAGGAGAGTCCCCAGCGCCAAGGGAGCCCAGCGCTGGAGAAAGGTGAGTGTTAAACCCACTTCCTTTCCTTTCAGCCCAGCGGGAGTGGGACCCTGAGGGTGGGGGCACGCTCAGGGCACTATAGTGCCAGGAAAACGAGTTTGTTTTCCTGGCACTATAGTGATCCTTTAACCCCTTAAGGACACATGACGTGTGTGACACGTCATGATTCCCTTTTATTCCAGAAGTTTGGTCCTTAAGGGGTTAAGCTAAAGTTGCATTGATGACAATAGTATCCCTTTAATAGATTTTATTTCTTAGAGTATCTCTGAAGATTTATAAATTTCGGTGTCTGTAAGTCTTAATATATACTGAGAATTTTCACTATCACAGTTAAAGTGATACTCTGAGCAACAGAACCTCTACAATCCTCCATCTGTAGTGATTACGGTACTAGAAACTTTCTATTTCTCAACTAAATTTGCATGGTTTGCTCTGACTTTACCTTATCCGAACTTGATTATTTATTTAATTTGCTAATATTTTTCAATATATAAATCCAAAAGAAAACTAAGCATCACATGAAAATGGGTTAACAGTAAGCTTGGTTGAGCAGTCCCTCTTCACCTACTATTGCTTTAAGTCAAATAATTGTAAGTTATATATGATTTTTAATGTTTTCTTCAGTAGTACAAGTTCCAGAGAAGTGACATTTTTACCTTTTTAAGCAGAACCCAAGCTTGTAAACGTATCGATTTTGTATCTTAATTGGGTTAATATAACTTCACATTAACACTGTCTTCTAGAATTGAAAACACCTATGTGCCACCAATAGCACAATTATTGACTGGATTGGTTAGGTAATCAAGCATTCACATTGCACAATTCCACCTAAAATATACTTTGGTGTAGCTATATATACTGCTGGTTTTTAATCACTTTCACATTATTTTGTATAAATGCTGACACTGTGTGGTTCTGTTTTTTAATGGAAACAAATGACTTAATTGCATTTTAGGAATACACATACCAATCACCCATTTTGAGGTGTGTATATATTCTTGAATTTTATTCTTCATAATTCTCAATGCACACTGCCTCCCCAACCAATTTGAAAATCAATAGTAATATAAGTTTGAGAATTAACGACAGATGCCCTGCGTGCTACCTGTTTTACTGTTTTTATATGTTGTCCAAGCCATACAGCATACAGAGTTTTTCAGATCATTTCTCTTTGTCCATCGTTTCTGTCTCCATTTGAATAGGAGTTTACAGAGTTTCGAAAAGAACGAGGTAACATGCTTCTCTCTCGCAAGAACCAGCTCTTGCTGGAGTTCAGTTTCTGGAATGAACCTAACCCAAGAGAAGGCCCTAATATTTATGAACTGAGGTCCTACCAGTTGAGAGTGAGTGTTTTCCAATAAAAATCCCTTCTTACGTGCTAACCACATTTAATAAGCGTATTAGAATAATGATTAAGTTTAAGCTCAGAGACCGGAAGCATTTCAGAATGCGCTTGTATATACATATCTCTAGTTAAAGGAACACTCCATTAAAAAAAAAAATAATAATAATTAAACTAAATATAAAACAATGTAGTAAATATACCCATAAAGAAAAGTATGCATGTAATTTGTTTGGAGTGTTTGTTTAAGACTGTACATTGTACTCCAATATCCAGAAATGTTGGTCATAAGGTTTATAAAAATAAATATAATTACCATAGACTTCTTTCTCATAAGCCATGTATTTACTTGATTTATTTTTTTATGCTAATTGCATATAAAGCCATATGCATAGAAGCAGGGCTAGTTTAAATATGGAAAATACATTGATGCACTCATACTTATAATAACACAATTAAAATAGTTACAAAAAAACACACACACCAGAGATAGAGCCTAACACCAGTTTTACATTATAACAGTAAACAAATCACCCCCCCCTGTCTGTTCAACTGTGGTCACATTTTAATGGGACATTCCTAGTACTTTTTGCAGTGTTTGTTGTCTAGAGTGCCCTGTTGCCATCTTCTGTTTTGTATTGATTCTTTTACCAATAATTTGATATAAAGAGGTTCTTCCTGGCATCTTAGGACCACTGCATATTTACATTACCAGTTTCTTCCAACCTGGACGATATCGAGAACTCCCAGCATTGTGTCAATTAATGTCATACCAGTTGGGGAATTATGATAATGCAAAAGTGTAAAATCAACACTATATTCAATTACACCAGGGATGCTGCCAAGCCATTCTAGGCAACATAACCACAGCAGCAAACTGTAGTGGTTACAGGAATTGGATTGTTTTTAAATCATACCTCCCAAGATTGGGCAGTATCAAATAAAAAAATAAAAAAAAGACGTAAGTTGGCGGGCAGGCAATTAGAGAGTGTCACTGATTATGTCAGAAGGGGCTGGGCAATTTGAAAAAGGGGGTGGACATGTCAGGCGAGCCCCAAACAGTGATGCCCATGCACAGTGATATATTTTTGTATTTATTTTTTCAGTGCATCACTTTATCATGTGAATGGTGTGCTAGCTTTCTGCTGACATTTCCTTTTCCCCAAATTTTAAAAAGCACCCACCAAAACCAGGATAGTTGTGCAATATGCATTAAAAAAAAAACAAGTTTAGGCACTAAATATCAAACCATAGTGGACTGAATTCCAAATTGAGAAATGTAGGAAGAAATAGCCGAATTTTAAGCTGTCGCTAAGTTGAAGACATTTTCCAATTGAACCATTTTACAAAAGAATGTGCTCTTTGCTTTACAGTGCAGTATAATTTTATGTATTATGAATAAACCCTTAGTGCTCTCAGAAAAATAAAATATAGCTAATCAGTTTAAAAAGATTGACTTAAGGATAATATTGGAATATTTAAAGGTACTTTTTTTCTGCTGCTTTAGCAACAAATACATTCAACATAACTCCTCCTTTCAACTCCTGATATAATTACAAAGCTATTTGTGATGAGGTTTCGGTTAATGAAAAGTAATAGGGCGATTTTATCTAATAAACCCAAAGAATATCGACAAGAAAAATACATAAAAAACACAAACAAATATATGTTTTGAGGAATCCTTGTTCTATCTACTACATTGATTTTCAAAAGGGTAAACAGCATTCCATTTAATTTCCATTTCCTTGCATTACTTTACTAGGGGTGAGTGTGCTGGTTGTTTATATTTAGATTTTTTTTTCTAATGTTTAGTTTTTGAAACCGTGATATGCATCTGTGTAGGTTAAAGAAATGCTATAGTGTCTCACTGCTCACCAGTGGCAAGTGTAAATGTTGAGCCCTGATATAAGCAGTCTGAGTCAGTGGAACCATAAATTGAGGAGTGAGAATCAAAAGGTTTTGAAAGTGTACCAATTCCACCGCCCTGTTTAGCACTATGCATGGATACATTGGATGTCAACATTTAATTTATGAGTGACTGCTTTCAGATGTATATATTTGTAACTTTTTTTTCTATTGTAAATTATGATTAATGCTTGCTGTTTGAGCAACAGACGATGGTTAAGATGAAAACCTAGATGACCAAAGCCAGTAATCACCGGCTTTAGCTACACCATGTACTCAGAGTGATGCTCACAATTATTACAATTTAATTAGAGGCATCTTAAAACCTGCTAGAGGGCTGCATAAAATAATCTGTTGAATAAAACCCGAGTCACAGAAATGAATTGCTTTAAAATAGACACTAATACAGGAATTAGTCAAGAGGGCAAGCATCCTTTCCATAAAGCTTCTTATTAGTGCTGTCCTCGAAATACCTTTCTATTGTGCCACATGGGACATGCTTTTTTTCTTTTCCAGCCTGGAACCATGATTGAATGGGGGAACCACTGGTAAGAATATCACCCACCATTAGAGTTGTAATGATAATGGAGTTAATAAAGGCTTAATTATTAATTTCTTAATAATAATTGATTTAGCAGATTGTATTTTGTTAAATTAACGTAATGCCGAAACATGTGTGTGTTGCTTTCGTTTGTTTTCTTCCCTCTTTCTTACTAATGCGAAATTATTTCTCTAACACCCATCTATGCAATTTGCAACACATTCAAGTAATCTAGTAATATTTGCATTAGTCAGATTTCTATTAATTGCCCTTTTTTTCATTTGTTGGTACATACCGTATTTGCATTTTTTTTTAAGTTCTCCCGTATGAATGCATTTGAAGTCAGCATTTGCTGTACAAACTATATTTTATTTTATGAAAATGTTAACGTCACTGTGGAGGCCAAAATCCCCATTATGCACAGTATGCACTTTTTGTATTTGTGCCAGATAAACTGAACTTTTATTTATCAATGTATTAATGAGAAGGTTCTAACCGCAGAGCTTCCATGGTTAATACATTAACCAAGGAAGCTCCGTTTATTTTCCATCAAGTGTTTCGCTAATATGCTAAGAGAACTTGGTTACTGCAATTTACATATCCCAGAGTTGTTCCTTCACTTTGTTGATCGTGTGGCCTCTGTAACACTTTAAGATCTCCTAATATGGCAAAGGAGCATGTGCATAAGTTCCTAATGAATGATAACATGCCATATAATGAATTGGCATATACGTTTTGAAACCGTTGGAAAATCAAAGTAGTTAAATGTTCTGCAGAATTTGTATAGGATTCTGGCTACCTGCCTGTCTCAAGTGGTCGGTAACCTCTATATACTGTTAAATAGAATGTGAAATGTAAAATACCATAGCGGTTTCATACTATGCGTACAGATGTTTTATTACTGTTTATAGTGTAGATCAAAGAAATCATTGTGGAAAGCAATTCCATATATAATTAGTGGCTTACTTTATTTATTGAGTTTTACACACTTTTAATCATTATTCGATCTATTGCAGTAGGTAGACCCCTCTTAGATCAGGCATAGACTGTACCAATGAGGAGCCTCTTATGTTTCTTGTTTGTCTATATCCCTTGTTTTCAGGCTATTAATAGTCCCGTTCACAATTATGTGAACCACGTTGTGTGTGCAGTGATCATACAAGTTGCTGCCAGCACACAACCATGGCCACAGGTTGGACATTCTGCAGAGCTAGGGGATAGATATCTGTCCAAGCTGCACCTATGATGGGTGGGTGCATGCAACACACAAGTTCAAAAGCAAATTGATATAATGTTGTTGTGGAGCTTAGAGTAACCCTTTAAAGGCCAGGATTATGTCCTTTTGTATTGATATACCATATTTAGACCTTGACAATATGTTTTTTACACTCACTGCTGTAACTGACACTTTTGTTTAAATTCCAATTTAAGTTAATCCTCATCCCTTTTTACTAGGTATTCTACTGGTAGCAATTTGGTATTCTATATTATTGCTAACACAGCATTTGCTGCACTAAATTCCAGTTTTACAGTGTATGCTCACATTAGTAAAGAAACGTTCACAATATGTTGCTAATGGCCCTTTGACTAGCCTCATCTTGAAGGGATTAATCTAAGCACCATGACAACTACAGCTTGTTATGGGTTACGTTCTGGTACTGGATAGTTAGTCTGAAAGTAAAGAAAGCTCAATGGACTTCTCAAGGTAAGATTATATGGACAGCCCCACCATAACCTCTACAATAAGTTATAATATGCTTTGAGTGTCTCTTTAACCCCTTAAGGACACATGACATGTGTGACATGTCATGATTCCCTTTTATTCCAGAAGTTTGGTCCTTAAGGGGTTAAAGGAAAACTCTAAGCGACCTAGCCACAACATGCTGTAACTGTTATGATGCCAGGAGTCCACTAGTGTTGTCTCATGGTAAGCTGTCAAATCGGTTCTGAATGCTTTTACACATACCTAGCTTTCTGGTCCTTCCAGACTGCATGGATTTACCAAAGGGGAGATTCATACTTCATTATTAGCATACAAACATTAGACATTATTCACTGACAGGTAGTGTCATTTGATAATCATGCTGGACTATGGGCACTAAACAAAGCCACGTAAGTGTCAAACTGTTTGTATATGATTTGAGAGCTTGCCAGAAGGAGTCCTTCCATTATAACAATGCTTTCAATCATTTACCCTTTTTAAAAGGGCAGATTACATTGTAGTTAGATCCACATTCTCTATATGTACACGTTTATTTCAGAAAATATCCTGTGCTTTATGAAAGGCTCAATTCAGTGAATATAATCTAGGAAAAAATTCAGTCATACTTCATTGAAGAAAATCTTTTACCGTAGGATTTTGGATATTAACATTCTTTAACATATCCAATTTTTGTGTGTATTATAACAGTTTATTGTACCACTAACCAAATAGCATGGACCTTGTTGACTGGCTTTTTATTTATTTTGTTGTGTGAATGTCTTGCCCAAATCAACTCCAACTCTACTGAGGTCAAACAGAAAGTAATTAAAAAGCAAGAGATATTATTTTAGATCTTAAAAGGCAGGATTGTGCCTTCATGCAGTTTCAAAACTAGTTGTAGGTATAACTGCATGCTATACTTTTCTAGATTTCACTTCATCAGTTTGATATGGCTTTTTCTTTTTTTCCCGTGACCTAGGGCCCGTGCCATAAGGTATCGACAGGACGGTAGTGAAGCAGTGGCTGGATTCTTTTCACAGATTGGCCAACTGTATATGGTTCATCATCTGTGGGGTAATTATTGAAAATTGTGATTGATTTTTTTTTTCTCCATTTTTCTTCATCACTAATTTCTGTATTTGTGGTGTAATTACATCATATCAAAGCAGTAAGGCCAGTTTTGACAATGTTCAGTAAACCTGGTGCACTGTAGTCAGTGGCCATCTCCACATAATGAAAAAATAACCATGGTTTATTCACAAAGTGCAAAATACAGCAACATTTTGATTCTCAGCGATTTCAGGCACAGTTTCAGAGTATCCGTCTCAAAGTCTAATCCCTCTTCACACACTGAAACATTACATAAAAATTGAATTTCCTGTAGGTCACCCTTGCCCCATACTTGCACATGTGCTGTCTTCCCTCCATAAAAATAAATGGGAACCACTTGTGTATGTGCAGTACAGCTTTTCATTGAATTAAGTTAAAGTGGCACTGCAGAATTTGCAAAGACTCCCAACGGTGACATCACTGCTGGTGGGGGCAGGCATAGGTTAGATTTACTTTCCTGAAATTGTCCATCGTGGGTGCCGCCAACTCACCCAGTGGGTCCTCTTCACGCGCTATGAGCCAACATCACTGCTAAATGTTGTGAGTACAGTATTAAAGTCTATGGAGGATTCTGTGTGACCACAGGATCCTCCATAGACAAAGCCAATAATCCCCTGCAGCCATTACTGGTGACATTTGGGAGATTTTGGAAGACACTTCTAGAAGGTGGTAACTCCGGCCAATGTGCCTATAAGTTTCATGCGTAGGAAATATACAGAGACAAAGTAATCCCTACTGTATCTGTGTATCTCTTTCAGTGTAATTTCAACATCGTCAATATGAGTATTTCATAAAGATTCTAATACTCCTTTCCCGGGAAGGGGCGGGAGTTTGCTTTGGTGCTTGTATTTCATATGGACAAATTACTTTATTACAGGAAACCAGCAGATGTACACACATTAAAGCTATCTGCCTAAATTTAAATTCACATCATAAGAGTAGGTGGATACGGGTGGATAAAATTTAATTTCTCTCCTGCTTTATTAACGTGCAAAGTATACATAATTAAGTATGATGATTGTCTACCATGTTGATGGTAGTGAAATGTCCCTTTTAAGTAGAACAAAAAAATAAGCTTAACTTATTTAACAATGATCAACTGTAGTAAAAAAACAAAAAAAAAACAAATGGGTTCTGTAATTCATACAGTGGTATATGGCGCATTTATTGGTGATTAACTGGCAACATTTTGACCAACTTTTACCATAGTAACTGAAGTCGGATGACCAAATGTCGTACTGCTATTGACATGAGCAATATGAGCAACATCGTGCTGCCTGTGGATCCTCACTTTTGTGAAACCGCTCAAATGAATTAATACAGAACCAGAGGATGGCGTTAGGGGCATTCTAAAGCAGTGAATATAGGAACCCTTTAATTTTTACATCCCACACTAAATGTTTTTCAAGTAGATTGGTAAATATGTAATGCGATGGAACATTTACTCATATTTATTAAACTCTTATTTCAATAGCTTACACTGATTTACAGAGCAGAGACGATATCAGGAATTCTGCCTGGCAGAAAGACGGCTGGGATGAATGTGTCTACTATACAGGTAATAGAGTTTTTATATGCCCTTGTCTGATTTTAGAGAAAGGCCTTTATGTACACTATGGGTGTTTTTGTAACAACTACACACCAGTTCAAATTTAGTTCAAATCAGTTGCTGCTGGCATGATATAATTTAAAAGAAATGTAAAACCTGCTGTGACAACTTAAAAGGACACTCCGCCCAAATACAAATATTACAAATATTTACTATTTAGTAGATATGTCCTAAATGCAAACATTTATACATTTACATATGCATTTTATCATTGGGTGTGTATCTAAAAAAAAAAAAAAAAAAAAAAAAAAACATGCAAAAGCTGTAGATCTCTGTCTGCAGCTTTTGCAAGTCCTACCCTTTTTGCCCAGACTTCCTGTGGCTGCCTTATTAAAGACTTCACAATGCAGATCAATGAGAAGTCTTTGCAAGGCATCTGCTCTGGGCAATTGCTGCCTCAGGAAGTAACAGGACCGTGTGTAATTGACAGCCTGGTGGATGTAGCAAGGTTAATCTATAAAAGTGGCAATTTGCATTGAAAGCTGCACTTTTTATAAAATTATAAGACACACTCTCACATAAAGCACATCAGTAAGCTAAAGTTAGGAGTATTCCTTTAATAGTTCTTTACTTTTGATTTTTCATCCTCATGCAATCCCTTTCTTACCATTTGGGATTTGTTTAATGCCACCATTAGTGGTTTCTTTGTTGAAATTAGTGTAGAACCCATAGATATTGAGGTACTGTGACGTAGTGGTGGGCTTAACACAATATGGCCATATGGTGTAACTGAATCTCCATAAATGTTTGCTAATATAGGTGATTTGTAGCCTTGTAAAATTTAAAGCTGTATTTTTCTTGTGTGTGCGTCTCTAAATCTATACATTGGCTAGCAAAATAAGCCTCCCCTGTTGACCCCCATTTGGATAGGGTCCAGTTATCCCAATTTTAGAGGAAAAAGGGAGATGTTGATACCGGAGAAACTGACGGAAGCCAAGCACAGAGAGATGGACACAGGTTTCTTCAGGAAGGAAGAGATTCTTTATTGGATCACCGATCGGGACTCAGAGGGACTAGCGTCACCAAAATACAGCAAATTCTGAGCCCCGGACAATAGTGCAGGCTCCTTATATAGGCATATAACTCCTCCCATATTAAGCTCCACCCGCACATTCTCTTAACCAATCAATACAAATAAGAATTAACTTCCTGTTTGACCGCATGGCTTGTCCAGCACAATGGAGGAGGGGGAATACTATATCCTGTATTCTTGCACATGCTCCGTACACTACTGATCGTATCTTGCCTCGTGCAACCAACTGATCGATACGTCAGCATATGCACGTACACATGCCACGTGGTAATCTCGGCCTACTAAATTTATTTTTACCGAGATTCCACCACATTCCCCCCTTTGATGCCTCTTGATATTTTACAATTACTTGAGGCATCACATAACCTTAGTTTGCTTACACCGCAAGTTACCTTGAACCAGACCAGACTTATCTTATGATGTGAATCTTCAACATTCATCTTCTTGCATTGGTTCTCCCTGATCTAGAGCCTTATATTTATATATCGCCATTATCTGTGCAGCAGCCTTCCTCTCTGCTATACTTCCTATCAGGCTTTGCACAGACCTAACTACTAAGGGTATAAGACACGGCAGGAGTAGACACAACAGTAAAATCAGTAGGACTCCACCTACCACTGCCTTAAGCCCTCCAAACCACTCATACCAGCTACCAAACCAACTACTTGGATTGTACCCTTTCCATACCTGAGTAGGCACATGCGCTAGTTTAACCATATGGCTAGTAAGCTCAGCTATTGCTTGCCCTTCATCATCTATTTGAAGACAGCAATTGCTTAGGTTAAACTTCCCACATACACCTCCCTCTACTGCCAAAAGGTAATCCAAGGCTAATCTATTCTGGTATACTGCTGTCCTCATCCTGGTATTATGTTTCACTAGAAGATTGAGCGCTTGTGATGTCTCATTTGTGATAATCTCAACCACCGCCTGTAATCTTATAATACGGTTGAGCATATAAATAGGGGTTCTATAACCAAAGGTACCATCCTCAGCCCACGTGGCTGGCCCATAATAATCTATGATACGCTGGGGAGGCCATTCATTATCTTCCCAGGTACCTATCTCTAAGGGCCCCCTTTTCTTCCTATGATTCACATCATACACTTTAACACCTAAAGTCTCACCTGTTTCAATCGGTAACAAGAAGAAGGATGGTTTGAGCATACCCAACACACATGCCCCTTCCCAGTCCTGTGGCAGCTCCGAATAGGCTTTCTTACCACAGATCCAGTACAAATTTGCTGGGGCTCTCCAGGTAGATGTGATGGATAAATCAAACCACACATCCTTTAAATTGGCGTATCTAGCAAACGGGTTAGATGGTTCTGAGACATTTGAAGCCGACCACCAAGTTGTATTCTTTGTATCATCATCATAAGCTTTTTGCCCTAGACAAGTTAATTCTCCTACAGAAGTATTATACATTATTCCTTTCCTTGCTATGCAAACATAACCTATGATGGAGGTCTTTAATCTCCACTCAGATTTACCTCTAACACTCAAATGATAATCGGCTGGTGCAGATATTAGTTGGTCAACTGCCTCAGAACCGGACATTACCTCCTTTGCTTCCCAAGGCCATTGGTCTCCCATGTTAGTACCTCCACACACATAGCAGTTGGTAACATTAAGACTACCGGCAATACTTTCAGCTAGGTCAATGAACAGGTTCTTAGCGCTATGGGGGATCTTATTATCTATACTCATCTCTTCATAAAAGGAGTGGTATACTTGATGAGTCTGGGAGGATACCGTATCAGTCTCTATCCCTATAAACAATAATGTCCCAGGATCTAAACCCGTCCCGTATATCTGAAACCCAAATAAATTGCCATACTTATCTAGGAACTTGTCGGGGTTATTAATAAGTATATGGACTGGGTTGCATTCCATAGATTTACAATAAGGGCTAGTCGGCAACTTAGTCACTATTATGTCTTTATCTACTGTCTGTCCCCAAGTCGCCCACCCCACACAAGACCAATATGGGCAAAAGTTATAGTCTTTATTTGGGCATCTAGGACTCACATATTTATTTTTACTACTGGGACAAATATATTTATCGTTAGATCCATACGTCCTCTCCCATCTAAGATCCCCACATACATTCCACGGCTTTCTACCACTTGATATCGCCTTACATGCATCAAATAGCAGAACACCCGAAGAATATACGGATTCTAACACCGTCTTATTAATTAGGGTCCCCTGAGGATCTCCATTCCTGAGAGTCAACCAAATGGTACGAGGCTGATACTCCGGACTGAAGCACTTAGGTTCTCCTACTCCTAAATGGCACACACTATAGTCTATATTTAAGTATCTACATCTTGATACATCTCCTTTACATTCGTATTGTGAATGCCAAATTAGGGTTTGGGAAATATGGTTACCTGTTCTCGTAGTCTTAATGCATACCTCACAGCTAGGAGTGTCGGTACCTCCACCTTCCTGAATATAAAAACACATGTAAATAAACACAATCAAAAGCACATCTTTCGCCGTCATCCTCAGTCTTCGTCCGTGCGATGGAACCTCAGCTTCCAGGATGTGAGGGCTGCAGGGAATGGAGTTCTGCTCGTCTTCACAGGTGTCCCTTCGGGACTTTCCTGGCTTATACACTATGTGATGGTAAGAGGACAGGCTTTATTATGGCCTTCTCACTTACACCTGTAACAATAAAATTTGTAATCCACAATAATTCCTCGTTACTCCGACTGAGTAGTGCGTTTCAACCGGATCTTGCAGGGATTCTCTGGATCTGCTGTAACTTGCCAAGAATCGACTGCTGCTGGTTTAACCCTGGAGTGATGTATCCACGGAGTCACTTCTGCTACTTTTATCGCTGTAGGGGTAGACAAAAGAACAACATAAGGACCTCTCCACTTGGGCCCTAACGATACATTATTCCACTCTTTAATCCACACTTGGTCTCCTGGATGATAATTATGAACAGGGGGATAAATATTCACAGGTAATCTATCTTGTACCCATTTCTGTACCTCCTCCATAGTCTTACCCAACTCTACAACCTGCTGCCGGGTAATTCCTTCTCCCAACTGACTCAAATCCCCCCTTAAGTTACCAAGTACGGGAGGTGGTCGCCCATACATAATTTCAAAAGGAGAGAGGCCCATCCTTCTGGTAGGGGTACTGCGGATTCGCAATAGAGCTATAGGTAAGAGAACGTTCCACTTAAGTTGGGTTTCCTGACACATTTTAGCCAACTGGTTCTTAATAGTTCTATTCATTCTCTCTACCTTACCAGAACTCTGGGGTCTATATGCAGTATGAAGCCTCCACTTTATACCAAGCATATGAGTCAGTTGTTGTAGGCACTGGTGAACAAAAGCTGGACCATTGTCCGATCCTATAGAACAGGGTAGTCCATATCGGGGTATTATTTCTCGTAGCAGGAATCTCACAACTTCTCCTGCTTTCTCTGTACGAGTAGGACATGCTTCTACCCAACCTGAATAGGTGCACACAATTACCAGCAGGTAACGATGTCCACCCGATTTAGGCATCACTGTAAAGTCTATTTGTAGATCGGACATGGGGAGTCCCCCCATAAACTGGACTCCTGGTGGCTTTACTGGTCCTTGTCTTGCATTATTCTTAGCACACGTTACACATCTGCGTACAATGGCCTGAGTCAAGTTGGACAATCTTGGTATGTAGAAATGTTTCCGGAGAGATTCTTCAGTACTGTCTCTCCCAGAATGTGTCCCGTTATGATAATTTTGGACAATTTCTACCGCTAGTGATGCTGGTATGACTATTCTCCCATCTTCTAGCTGATACCACTTGTTCTCCAAATACTTTCCCGGTTCAGTCTTTAACCACTCCTCTTCTTGAGTTGTATAAACTGGAGTCCATTGAGACAGTGGGGTTGGTATTAGAGCAGCTATATGCCCCACATACTCCTGTCTTCCTGATTCAGCAGCACGCTTAGCTGCACTATCTGCCATCCGATTTCCCTTAGTTACATCACCATCTCCTCTCAGATGCGCTCGACAATGTATAATACCGACTTCTTTCGGCTCCCACACTGCTTCCAATAGCTGTAGGATTTCAGCTGCGTACTTGATTTCTTTGCCTTCTGAATTCAGTAGTCCTCTTTCTTTATACAGAGCTCCGTGGGCATGAGTGGTTAAAAACGCATACTTAGAGTCCGTATAGATATTTACTCTTAAACCTTCAGCCAATTGTAACGCTCGTGTTAGTGCTATTAATTCTGCCTTTTGTGCTGATGTTCCTTTCGCCAGTGGCCGGGCTTCTATCACCTTGTCTATTGTTGTTACTGCATATCCTGCATAGCGGATCCCTTCTTTCACATAACTACTGCCGTCGGTATAATATTGAACATCGGGGTTCTGGATGGGAAAATCACGAAGATCTGGTCTACTTGAGAATACTTCATCCATTACTTCCAAACAATCATGTTGACTTTCAGTAGGTTGTGGCAAAAGGGTAGCTGGATTTAAGGTGTTTACAGTCTCTAAATGCACTCTTGGGTTTTCACACAACATTGCTTGATACTTGGTCATACGGCTGTTACTAAACCAATGATTTCCTTTATAATCCAACAACGTCTGTACTGCATGTGGGACTCGTACATAAAGTTCTTGACCCAGAGTGAGTTTATCGGCTTCAGCTACTAGCAGGGCGGCTGCAGCTACGGCTCTTAGACAAGGTGGAAGTCCGCTGGCCACTGCATCCAGTTGCTTAGACATGTAGGCAACAGGTCTTTGCCATGATCCCAAGTACTGTGTCAATACTCCCACAGCCATTCTTCTTTGCTCGTGTACATATAAGTAGAATGGTCGTGTGTGATCAGGTAGACCTAATGCTGGGGCACTCATCAAAGCCTTCTTCACATCTTCAAATGCCGTTTGCTGTTCTTGGGTCCATAAGAAGGGGTCGTGCTCTGTACCTTTGATGGCTGCGTACAGAGGTTTTGCTAGTATCGCATAGCTGGGAATCCATATCCTACAGAAGCCTGCTGCCCCCAAGAATTCTCGCACTTGTCTTCTATTCTTGGGTATTGGTATTTGGCAGACAGCTTCTTTTCTCTCTGGCCCCATAATCCTTTGACCTTCAGAGATATGGAATCCCAGATACTTGACAGTTGGCAAACACAACTGAGCCTTCTTTCTAGACACCTTGTATCCTGCCTTCCAGAGAATATGTAGTAGATCGTGCGTTGCTTGCTGACATTTTTCTTTTGTAACTGCTGCTATCAACAAGTCATCTACATATTGTAACAATACACATTCTCCTGGGATAGACTCGAAATCCAATAAATCTTGACTTAGGGCTGAACCAAATAGGGTAGGTGAATTTTTAAACCCTTGGGGCAGTCTTGTCCAAGTCATTTGGCGTTTTGAGCCCGTTACAGCGTTCTCCCATTGGAAAGCGAAAATACATTGACTTTCTGCGGCAATTCGGAGGCAAAAGAAGGCATCTTTGAGATCTAAGACTGTGAAGTAAGTAGCCCCGCCCGGAATTAAAGCAAGCAGGTTATATGGATTGGGTACAACTGGATGTATACTAACAACCGCATCATTGACTGCTCTTAAGTCCTGTACAGGTCGATACTCATCTGTACCGGGCTTTTGAACAGGCAGCAATGGGGTGTTCCAGGGGGAAGTACAGAATTTTAGGATACCATACCGTATGAACTTATCCAGATAGGATTGGATGTTCTTCTTAGCCTTCTGTGGGATGTGGTATTGTCTTAGGCTCACTGGATAAACCCCAAGTTTCAGTTCAATTTTTATAGGTGGAATATTGCGGGCCAGTCCTGGTGGGTTGTTCTCTGCCCAA
Organism: Pelobates fuscus; assembly: GCF_036172605.1. Lineage (NCBI taxonomy): Eukaryota > Metazoa > Chordata > Amphibia > Anura > Pelobatidae > Pelobates > Pelobates fuscus. Next base: position 271,573,090 of record NC_086317.1, on the reverse strand, counting down.
ACTCCTGGTATGTTAAACAATGTCTCATCACTCCTAGGGTTTTGGCTAGTCAACACTGTATAAAGTCGCCACTCTTCTTCCTTTGGTACGGATAAAGTCATAATACCTGAAGGTCCATTAAACTTCAAAGATGTTGTTCCATTTGGTAGGAACGTAATCTGCGCTTGTAATTTTGATAGCATATCACGTCCCAGCAATTGGACTGGACATTCAGGCATATAAAGGAATTGGTGTTTTACTACGTGGCCTCCCAATGTACAGAGTCGACTTTTAAGAACCGGTCTTTCAGCACTTCTTCCAGTTGCTCCTATCACAGTAATAGTCCTTCCAGATGGAGGAGCAACTAGATTAGTCACCACTGAATGTTCAGCACCAGTGTCGATCATGAACGCACTCCTTTTCCCCCCTATTGATACATCGACCATAGGCTCCGCTCGACCAAGGGGGATGGAGCCCGGTCGGTATCAATAGTCCTCCATGACCGTGTCAGCCAATCCTACGAAGTCCCTACCTTCTCTATCGCGGGACCTTTGCGCTGCTGGAATATATCTATCTTCCCTAACACTTCCTCTGTTCCCATTACTCCCTCTATAACCATTACTCCCTCCGGGGCCTCCTCTACCTCTCGCTCTGCCTCTAAAATTTCCATAACCTGTCCTAGGTCTGTCTTTCTCAGACTGTTCTCTTCGCGGACACTCATTTTTTCCAATGCCCTTCTTCCCTACAGTAAGCGCACTGATTTCTACTTAGAGGTTCCTCATTCCACTTACTATCGCCTCTATCTGGGCCCCGTCTATCTACGCCTGCGATCGCTACCGCTAGCATATCAGCCTTTTTACGCATCTTGCGCTCCTCCTCTTTCTTACTTTCTGTATCCCTGTTCATATAGACCTTATTTGCTACCTCCATTAGTTGGGTGATGGACATACCTGCAAACCCTTCTAACTTTTGTAGCTTGCGCTTAATATCTCCGTATGCTTGGCTGACAAAGGCGGAGTTAACCATTCGGGAATTGTCTGCGTCTTCCGGATTAAAGGGGGTATACAAGCGGTATGCCTCCAATAATCGGTCATAAAAGACACTGGGTGCTTCATCGCTTTTCTGAATCACCTCAACTGTCTTCGACATGTTAATGGCTTTCTTTCCTCCTGCTTTCATGCCAGCAATTATAGCGTCTCTATAGGCTCTGAGTTGAACCATATCAGCACCATTTACGTTCCAATCGGGATCGGTATTGGGATAGTGTGTTGCGGCCCATGCTGCTGGATTAGCTTGGTTCAAAGCACGGGCTCTATCTTCTAATGCTTTAATGGCTGCTTGATTTATTCTTGTCCTTTCCTCATTGTTAAATAAAGTCATTAGTAACTGCTGGCAATCAGCCCATGTCGGATTATGCGTCTGTACTATTGAGGTGAACAGATCAGTCATGGCTTGTGGTTTCTCAGTATACGAGGAATTATGGGTCTTCCAGTTTAAAAGGTCGGTAGTGGTAAATGGGACATATACGAAGACTGGGTCAGCGTGTGCCATTTGACCTGCGGCATCAATATAAGCTGACCCGGGATTTAGGCGAAGAGGCATCTGATAATGCTTTAATTGTTGGGCACCAGTCAACTGTCGGGTTTGGATGGGGCTACGTAGGGAGGCGTCAGTCATGGGTTCCGGTCGGGGAGAGATAGGGTATGGGGATGTGGGAGGTTGGTTTTGGGAAAAGGTGGTAAATAGAACACTTCGAGCCGAGCTAGATGAAGCTTGACCGGAAGTCTGAAGTGGCGCCAAATCAGGATATTCGTTTCTAATGGGGGTGGGTTCTGGTTCCGGAAGGGGAGATTTAGTACGAGGGGGGGTGGATCCTGTACTGGAGGAGGAAGCGGAAGTGGATGAGGGTAATGAGGGGAGGGGTGCAGGACTTCCTGCGTTTGCGTCACTTCCTCTTAACGGAAAGTAAGGGGGCGGCAAAGGGATCTCGGACTCAGGGGGCGTGTCCAAAATGGGCCTAACACCAGTCCTAGTGGACGAACAAGTCCTAGCTACCATGAGGCGACACTGCTCCTCGTGGCATGTCTGGAGCCATTTTGGCGAGTCATTTACGGCCTGTCTCCAACAGTCAATATAAGGAAACTGGCCGTAAAGTTCAGGCCTACCTGATACAGCCACGTGTAAGCGCTGTACCAGAGTTAGATCCAAACTGCCACGTGGCGGCCATGCCGCAACCAAAGTAGGCCACTCCCTAGTGCACAAAGTAACTAAACGCACAGAAGACATCTTAACCCCAAAATCACAGGTTTTGAATCCCTTTTTAAAATTCTTAACCATACATCCTAAGGGATCCGGAATCGTTGACTGCGACGCACCCATTTTTAACAATGGAACGTCGTCGACAACGATTACTATACACGCGTACTATTCAACAGTCACACCCGTTTCCTTTGGCAACAGCACCACGTGGTACGGTTACCAAGTGAAACGTACACAATAACACAATAAACACTCAGGGAATTCCCGTACACACACAGCTGTTACACCAGTCACTATATAATCAATATTATGCCCTTTGGCGTAACTATACAGTCACCCACGCTATAATTCTCTATATATGAATTACCCGTCTATAACACACCCCAGTAACATCGTCTTTTACAAATAGCGGTTACAGTACGGTTAGCATAGGTCAAAGCACAAGTTAAGGTCACAATACAATTATTAGTGGTTATGGTGTTAAACATGCAATGGACGACAATGATTAGTACTTATTATGCAATGTCAGTAAATATACAGGGTTATGGTACCGTGCACTATAATACAGCAACACACTATTAACACTCTCGCTAGACGGCTGAGCTCGCGCTATCTAACAAGATATACACTTTACTAAACAATCGCTAACACATTTACAATTCCCAACTAAACTATTGGCCAGTACCTTGAATGGACTACCTAAAAACAATCTACATACGTTTTGGTTAGCCACACTGCCCAATCACCACATATATAGCGAGCTAGAGGACCGAATTTACACAGACGCCTCTTAGTCGCACTATACAACGAGCTAGAGGACCGAATTTACACAGACGCCTCTTAGTCGTACTATCAAAAGTCTAGTGGGTTCCAAATTTACACGCCTTCCCACTTAGCCCAGATAGGATGAGAACTAGCGAACCGAATTTACACAGACGCCGCTTAGTCTCCCGGTCCCTCCGACCTAGCGAACAAAATGTACACCCTAGAACGCTAGTCTAGACAAGACACCGGTGTCCGGCTAGGGCTTATTTTACACCAGAGCGCCCTGCCTGACTAACAGAATCAAACGGTCTGACTAAAGAGCGTTCGATCGAGCGGTGCGCCTTCGCTCCTTCCCTCCGACAGAGGGGGCAGATACAGATTCAAAAACCCCTTTGGGCCTACCGCACAATCGGTATACCCCTAGCGGGTCCTGCCGTCTAAAACAGCAGTTGTCTTACCTCCTCGTTCCTGAACCTGAGTTCACACTCATCGACGGGGACACCCCAGCACTTCTCACGTAGAGGCCGATGATCTCCTGGACAACAGACCAGTGGCGCCGAGACGAAGGGAGGTCCACGCAGAAGTTCAGGGGTGCAGCCGTAGAGAACGTGGGCAAAGATAGACCGTCTCACGCCTCTGCCTCTCAGCTACCGTTGAACGATGAGCTTCCCGGCCAATGCACCAAATGATACCGGAGAAACTGACGGAAGCCAAGCACAGAGAGATGGACACAGGTTTCTTCAGGAAGGAAGAGATTCTTTATTGGATCACCGATCGGGACTCAGAGGGACTAGCGTCACCAAAATACAGCAAATTCTGAGCCCCGGACAATAGTGCAGGCTCCTTATATAGGCATATAACTCCTCCCATATTAAGCTCCACCCGCACATTCTCTTAACCAATCAATACAAATAAGAATTAACTTCCTGTTTGACCGCATGGCTTGTCCAGCACAATGGAGGAGGGGGAATACTATATCCTGTATTCTTGCACATGCTCCGTACACTACTGATCGTATCTTGCCTCGTGCAACCAACTGATCGATACGTCAGCATATGCACGTACACATGCCACGTGGTAATCTCGGCCTACTAAATTTATTTTTACCGAGATTCCACCACAATGTGACAGTTTGGGGCTCGGCTGGATCACTGGTCACGATCGCCCCCATCTTGGAGGCCACGCTGTGGTCCCTAGCAAAGCAGTCCCTGTTGCCACGGTGGTAGACTTTCTGGGACCGGGATGACCCCCACCAGTTCAGAGGGGTGGGAGAGGGGGGAAAGAGTGCAGATGTCTGCATTGAAAGTCAGGATGTGGCTTCTGGATAGCGGCCGTCCCTCTGACGCCTGACAGGATGGAAGGCCTCAGCAGGTGAGGAAAGTGTAATCCGGTGCAGGAAAGTACCGAGTCCAATACCAATCGAGTTGCCAGAGTAACAGCTTGGAGCAGAAAACTGTATTTTAGCAGAGAGAGGGCTTGTTTAACAGGTGTTTCTCAGGCGCTTGCCTTGCATGTGTCCATTCTTCTTGCCAGTCATGCTCAGCCCCAGCAAACCTTTTTTTAAACCATGAACACTGCATAGTTGTTTTAACATTATAAGTTACATGGCTTGAAGACTGTCTGTTTGTTGTTTTTTTAGCATAATGCACTAAAACAAAAAACTGTTTTGATCTTGTCTGCTAAATTGGTATAACTCCTCTAATAATTGTTTGTGTGTTAGTTCCCCTCATACAGGAGATGGAGTCCAGAATAATGATCCCTTTGAAGATCTCTCCGCTTCAGTAACATACATGGTGACCTTCTTGTGTGTCAGTGGGAAAAAAATGGCAAACCTTATTGTGGATTACTTCAGCAATGAATGTCTTTAACTTCCAAGAAATATTTGTATTTCCATAAATCGATAGTACTTTAATTCTGCTCTTAGAAATTCCTAGCTTTAAAGCATCAAGATCAGTTTTCATATCTCAATATGTGAATTTTGTTAAGTAGACATGTGCAAAAACGTTTTTCAGCTGGTACAAATGAATCAAATCCCTTTTAACCTGCGCCCAACCCATCGGGCTTTACATGTGGAGTCTTTTTCATTGAATAAGATTCAGCAGATAAATCCTGGATGGATCGATTTGTTCAGGTGCAGAGTAAGAGGCATTAAATTAATTTGTACCATCAGAACACATTTGTGCACAAGTCTAGAAATAACCACTCTTTTAATGGATTTGTATCTTCTGTGAGTACCGCTGTCACACGCATCACATCTAATATTTGCCAGTAAAGAATGCAGCATATTTTCAAATACCTTAAAGGAACGCTCCGTGCACCATAACTGCTTCAGCCTGCTACAGTAGTTATGATACCAAGAGTTCTCTGTTTCTTTTTGTAATTATGTCAAACCACTTTAGAATAGTTTAACAACTAAGCTGTGCTGAGACACGCTGCTTGGCAATGCACGTCAGCTGAGCACTCTAAGCCAATGAGCATAGTCCTGGATCAGCCAGGACCTACCGGAAAAAAAACAAATGAGGTGTGGGCAAAACGGTTTGACAAATCACACTGGGACAGCACCAGGGCATGTGTATAGTGCAACAACGTGGTCTCAAAAGCTTTGTCTAGCAAAAGGAGATGTAATAATATGTGAAAATAGAAAATAATTCTAGAATTTAATGCAATTCACTGCTTCATTTACAAGATGCATGCCATGGTGCATAAACATACCAGAAAAACTCAAAATATATTGTACGTTGCATTTTGTTTATATGAGAGGAGAAATATTTCTCAAAATCATGTTTGTAAACCTAATAATTATGTTGCATTTGGATCTGAGAAGTTTAATTAACTATGATTTAGTAAAAACATGTTTTCATTATCTGAATGCTTCTGGTTGACATAACTCCACTTCAGTTCTATCTCAATATGTTTGACCACTTAATTCAAAGCAATGTAATGCATACCCAGCTATTTTAAGAGTGGCATACATCACAGGGTGCTTTAGCATTGAAAAATCCCTAGCAATAAAGCCTATTTAGTATGAATCTCTCTGCAGTATGTTTCAGCAACATTGCAAGTTTTTTACCATTATGGATAACCTGCAACTCACCAGCCTTTAATAAACTAAAAGGCCCACAATCAGCTGGTGAAGAATCATGTGATTTATAGTTAATACACAGCAAGAAAACCATGTATTGCCTACGCCTGATGGTAGCTATCAAAAACAAATAATTAAAGGAACACACCGGGCACCATAGCATCAACTGTTGGGATTGTTAGGATGTCATAAGTACCCTGCGCCTCCCATAAGTAGTCACAGGTTTAGAACAATTTGGCTTCTTACATGGTGTCTGCAAAGCGATGCTTACCACCATCATTCCTTCCATAGGAGAGGCAGAAACTCCCTAGTTGGCTCATGAGCTAAACCTTGTGTGTAGCTCATTGTCAGAGCGTCAGGTAGAGTTTTTTTGCTCTCTGATGGAAGTAGTGAAGGCAGGATGTGGTTCCTGGCAGACTCCAGGTAAGAACCTTCTAAAATGGTTTAATTACTTACAATGGAAAGTGCAAGACTATTCCTGGCACCATACAACACACTGTAGTAGTGTCCTTCTAAAGGCAAACACTGCATCTCATTGACCTAGTTATACTGCCTGGAGTACTATCCTTCTGTTCAGTGTTAATGCTAAACAAGAATTCAAAGCACTCTCATGAGCAGTAGTGGACAGCAGTGATTGGCTGAGAGTGTCAGACAGCCCTAGCTGGTATGACTTGGCATAGATAAGGAAGAGTGTCTTAATCATACCTCCAGTGGAGGCTGGGTTGTGGGTGGCCAGGGACACTCGTTCATTGATGACCCTTAAATTGAGGGACAGTGCCAGGGGACTCCAGGCACTATAACCAGTTCAATGAGATAATGGTTTGTGTTGGCAAAACATAAATGTCCCAGTCTGTAACATATACTTTAATCTGAGTCTACAATGTCTTTATCTGATTTTCAAAGATTAGGTATGTTTCTGTCAAGTAAGTTTGGTTTCAGGTTATTTGTGTTTTTAGGAGTATAAAATTCTCTCATAATTGCTATCATTAAAAATAGATATGTCATAATAAAAATCCAGCTGCCAAGCACTTGAAATATAAACGGTAAATGCATCTTATTTTGCTTTGCCATCTGTCTTTTTATTTTAAAAGTGTTCAAAAAAAAAAAAATTAGGTCAATACTGTATGCTGTTACTACATGGAATTATTAAATTCAATGTCTTTTGCCCTATACATAAAGAAATAAAATCTCCAAGGAAACATTTGTACATGTTACATTATAATAGGTCATATTGGAATACATATATTTACATGTCGGTTTTCTGATATACTATATAAATAAATGTAATTTCATTTGAATGGGTGGTGTATTACTTTGGTGTATCATCAGTTGTTTTCTCGCCATTAATCCTTTAATAATTAGCATGTTTACAGTACTTGGGTCGGGTACAAAAAAAAGGTGTGGAGGTGGAAGACTTTTTGCTGCTCTACTCCTCCCCAGTTGACTGATTTTGGTTCTTCTGATTTCTGCTAATGCCAACTGCTTGCAGTGTTTGTGGTGGGTGGTGAATGGAAGCCCCTCTATTTATTAACTCTCATGTGGGTGGCAGCTCTGGGAGTAAATTAGTTTATTGTGGTAAGTTTGTGCAGTGGACAATAGAACACACTACACACCAAAATAATAACATTTCATCCTTTATTTCATTGAGTATAAAAAAATAAAAAAGTAAGAAAAAACAATCTTATATAATGAAGCAGTATCTGACTTACTTATACAGCCTAGCTTGTGACATAAATAAAGCAATCGCCAAATAACAACATTTTAAAAAGGAACTAATCGAAAAGAAGGGGGTGGGTCCTAGCACCCAAGATGGCTGGACGGGTCTCTTAGTAGCTCCAGCTACCTCGACTTTAACTTAAGCAAATTCTGCTTTAATCGTGCCACAGGACGTTAAGAATAATCGATAACCTGTCATTGCTGCCAGAAGCTACCTGCTTAGGCAGATATGCAGTGCCTGAGCATTCTGGATACTCACTAACTCAGACCCTGAAGCCTCCTGAGACTGAGCACCCAATAGTTGTGAGAAGTGGACGTTCTCCCGACTCTGGGCTCATCACGAGCAGCTTATAGTCCCGTTACCCACCTCTTTGGACCGGTGGGGATATCCTGGTCCCCACTGAGTGCAAACAGCTTGGTGTGGGTTGCATAGTGAAGTTAAATGGCAGAGTCTACAGGGCCACATGCTCGCAGCCAAGATTTCTGCCATACCAGAACCTGACCTCTGGGCCACCCATGAGGAACACCTTGAGAGGACCTTTGAAAATTATAGTCACAGTTCTGGGTCAAGCTTACTGACCGGGCGCAGAGACAAGTGATACAGACTTATCCAGACCACCAACTGCAGCATTTAAGTCAACCACAAAACCGAAATGTGGAAAGGGAAGAGGCGAAGAGGGAGGACACAGAAGGAATCTTTACATAGAATGTGAGGCAGATAAGAACCATTCGGCCTATCTAGTCTGCCCAATTTTCTAAATGCTTTCATTAGTCCCTTATCTTATAGTTAGGATAGCCTTATGCCTATCCCACGCATGCTTAAACTCCTTTACTGTGTTAACCTCTACCACTTCAGCTGGAAGGCTATTCCATGCATCCACTACCCTTTCAGTAAAGTAATACTTCCTGATATTATTTTTAAACCTTTGCCCCTCTAATTTAAGACTGTCCTCTTGTTGTGGTAGTTTTTCTTCTTCTAAATATGGTCTCCTCCTTTACTGTGTTGATTCCCTTTATGTATTTAAATGTTTCTATCATATCCCCCTGTCTTGTCTTTCCTCCAAGCTATACATGTTAAGATGCTTTAACCTTTCCGGGTAAGTTTTATCCTGCAATCCATGAACCAGTTTAGTAGCCCTTCTCTGAACTCTCTCTAAAGTATCAATATCCTTCTGAAAATACGGTCTCCAGTACTGCGTACAATTCTCCAAGTGAGGTCTCACCAGTGTTCTGTCCAATGGCATGAGCACTTCCCTCTTTCTACTGCTAATACTTCTCCCTATACAACCAAGCATTCTGCTAGCATTTCCTGCTGCTCTTTTACATTGTCTGCCTACCTTTAAGTCATGAGAAATAATCACCCTTAAATCCCTTTCCTCAGATGTTGAGGTTAGGACTCTATCAAATATTCTGTTCTGAACCCTTGGGTTTTTACGTCCAAGATGCATTATCTTGCACTTATCCACATTAAATGTCAGTTGCCACAACTCTGACCATTTTTCTAGTTTACCTAAATCATTTGCCATTTGGCTTATCCCTCCTGGAACATCAACCCTGTTACATATCTTAGTATCATCAGCAAAAATACATACCTTGCCATCAAGACCTTCTGCAATATCACTAATAAAAATAGTAAAGAGAATGGGTCCAAGTACAGATCCCTGAGGTAACCCACTGGTGACAAGCCCAAGCTTCCAATATACTTCATTGACTACAACCCTCTGTTGCCTGTCACTCAGCCACTGCCTTACCCATTCAACAATATTGGAATCCAAACTTAAAGATTGCAATTTATTGATAAGCCTTTTATTTGCAACAGTATCAAAAGCCTCACGGAAATCTAGGTAAGCAATGTCTACTGCTATTGGTTAAATAAATCTGTTAATGGTTTTGCTAGTACAACACTAAGCTCTTTTTATAATTTTGGGTGTATTCCATCCGTTCCCATTGACTTATTTGTCTTTACTTTTGACAGTTGAAATAGAACCTCTTCCTCTGTAAACTCACATGTAACAAATGACTCATTTGAACTTTTTCCTAACTGAGGTCCCTTTCCTTCATTTTCATCTGTAAATACTGAACAAAAATATTCATTGAGGCAGTCAGCTAGATCCTTATCCTCTTCTACATACCTTCTTTCTTCTATTTTTAATCTAACTAATCCTTGTTTTACTTTCCTTCTCTCATGTGGTACTTTCATTTTTTTTTACTGACTGTGCTATTTCCCCTACTGTGTGTGATTTGGAAGCTCTTCAACTTGCTTAGCCGATTTGGCGCAGGCAGGGCCAGACTGGGAAGAAAATTCGGCCCGGGCATCTTTTAATTACAGCGGCCCACTAAAAGGGGGCGGGGCCAGATAGGGTGTGTTTTGTCATCACGAATGACCAGCACGCCCCATCACAAAGTGAGCATGTTGGTTCAATGCTCTTCCAGGGTAGACCATGCGCAGAGCTCTGCTGAAGAGCTCTGGCATGAAAAAAAGACCCTGTATTTGTTCTGCACAGCGCAAGCAAATTCAATAACATGCTTGCACTGTGTTTGCTTGAAATTGGTCTCTGGTGTCTCCATAGTTGGGATACCAGGAGACAAAAATGCTAGGAAAGCATATTGTGCAGTGTGTGTGAGGGTAGTGTGTGTGTGTGTGAGTGATAGGTGCTGTGTTTGTGTGAGGGTAGTGTGTGTGTGTGTGAGTGATAGGTGCTGTGTTTGTGTGAGGGTTCTATGTGTGTGTGCTGTGTGTGAGTGGGTGTGCTGTGTTTGCGTGAGGGTGCTATGTGCGTGTGAGGAAGCTGTGTGTGTTTGAGGGTGATGTGAGTGTCAGGGTGCAGTGTGTGTGAGTGAGGGTGCTGTGAGTGTCAGGGGTGCAGTGTATGTGTGTGCTAGTGAGGGTGCTGTGAGTGTCAGGGGTGCAGTGTGTGTGTGAGGGTGCTGTGAGTGTCAGGGGTGCAGTGTGTTTGTGAGGGTGCTGTGAGTGTCAGGGTGCAGTGTGTGTGAGTGAGGGTGCTGTGAGTGTCGGGTGCAGTGTATGTGTGTGCTAGTGAGGGTGCTGTGAGTGTCAGGGGTGCAGTGTGTGTGTGAGGGTGCTGTGAGTGTCAGGGGTGCAGTGTGTGTGTGGGGGTGCTGTAAGTGTTAGGGGTGCAGTGTGTGTGTGCTGAGGGTGATGTGAGTGAGGGTGCTGTGAGTGTTAGAGGTGCAGTTTGTGTGTGTGCTGTGAGTGTCAGGGGTGCAGTGTGTGTGTGTGTGTGTGTGTGCGCTGTGAGTGTCAGGGGTGCAGTGTGTGTGATTGAGGGTGCTGTGAGTGTCAGGGGTGCAGTGTGTGTGAGTGTGTGTGTGCTGTGAGTGTCATCACAAAGTGAGCATGTTGGTTCAATGCTCTTCCAGGGTAGACCATGCGCAGAGCTCTGCTGAAGAGCTCTGGCATGAAAAAAAGACCCTGTATTTGTTCTGCACAGCGCAAGCAAATTCAATAACATGCTTGCACTGTGTTTGCTTTAAATTTGTCTCTGGTGTCTCCATAGTTGGGATACCAGGAGACAAAAATGCTAGGAAAGCATATTGTGCAGTGTGTGTGAGGGTGCTGTGTGTGTGTACGGGGTGTAGTGTGTGTGTGTGAGTGATGGGTGCTGTGTTTGTGTGAGGGTTCTATGTGTGTGTGTGTGAGTGGGTGTGCTGTGTTTGCGTGAGGGTGCTATGTACGTGTGAGGAAGCTGTGTGTGTCAGGGGTGCAGTGTGTGTTTGAGGGTGCTGTGAGTGTCAGGGTGCAGTGTGTGTCAGGGGTGCAGTGTATGTGTGTGCTAGTGAGGGTGCTGTGAGTGTCAGGGGTGCAGTGTGTGTGTGAGGGTGCTGTGAGTGTCAGGGGTGCAGTGTGTGTGTGAGGGTGCTGTGAGTGTCAGGGGTGCAGTGTGTTTGTGAGGGTGTTGTGAGTGTCAAGGTGCAGTGTGTGTGAGTGAGGGTGCTGTGAGTGTCAGGGGTGCAGTGTATGTGTGTGCTAGTGAGGGTGCTGTGAGTGTCAGGGGTGCAGTGTATGTGTGTGCTAGTGAGGGTGCTGTGAGTGTCAGGGGTGCAGTGTATGTGTGTGCTAGTGAGGGTGCTGTGAGTGTCAGGGGTGCAGTGTGTGTGTGTGTGAGGGTGCTGGGAGTGTCAGGGGTGCAGTGTGTGTGTGGGGGTGCTGTAAGTGTTAGGGGTGCAGTGTGTGTGTGTGTGTGTGTGTGAGGGTGCTGTGAGTGTCAGGAGTGCAGTGTGTGTGAGTGAGGGTGCTGTGAGTGTTAGAGGTGCAGTTTGTGTGTGTGCTGTGAGGGGTGCAGTGTGTGTGTGTGTGTGTGCTGTGAGTGTCAGGGGTGCTGTGAGTGTCAGGGGTGCAGTGTGTGTGTGTGTGTGGGCTGTGATTGTCAGGGGTGCAGTGTGTGTGATTGAGGGTGCTGTGAGTGTCAGGGGTGCAGTGTCTGTGTGTGTGTGTGTGTGTGCGCTGTGAGTGTCAGGGGTGCAGTGTGTGTGAGTGTGTGATTGAGGTTGCTGTGAGTGTCAGGGGTGCAGTGTGTGTGTGCTGTGAGTGTCAGGGGTGCAGTGTGTGTGAGTGTGTGTGTGCTGTGAGTGTCATCACAAAGTGAGCATGTTGGTTCAATGCTCTTCCAGGGTAGACCATGCGCAGAGCTCTGCTGAAGAGCTCTGGCATGAAAAAAAGACCCTGTATTTGTTCTGCACAGCGCAAGCAAATTCAATAACATGCTTGCACTGTGTTTGCTTTAAATTTGTCTCTGGTGTCTCCATAGTTGGGATACCAGGAGACAAAAATGCTAGGAAAGCATATTGTGCAGTGTGTGTGAGGGTGCTGTGTGTGTGTGTAAGGGGTGTAGTGTGTGTGTGAGTGAGTGGGTGCTGTGTGTGTGTGTGTGTAAGGGGTGTAGTGTGTGTGTGAGTGAGTGGGTGCTGTGTTTGCGTGAGGGTGCTATGTGCGTGTGAGGAAGCTATGTGTGTCAGGGGTGCAGTGTGTGTGAGTGTCAGGAGTGCAGTGTATGTGTGTGCTAGTGAGGGTGCTGTGAGTGTCAGGGGTGCAGTGTGTGTGTGTGAGGGTGCTAAGTGTCAGGGGTGCAGTGTGTGTGTGGGGGGGGGGGTACTGTAAGTGTTAGGGGTGCAGTGTGAGGGTGCTGAGAGTGTCAGGGGTGCAGTGTGTGAGTGAGGGTGCTGTGAGTGTCAGGGGTGCAGTGTGAGTGTGTGCTGTGAGTGTTAGAGGTGCTGTGAGTGTTAGGGGTGTCTGTGAGGCGGATGTGACTTGGGTGATTATTTCCCCCCTCCCTGCTTACCTTATGCCTGGGAGGGGGGAATCCTGCTGCTGCCATCCATCCCTGGTGGTCCTAGTGGTGAGTGAACTGTAGCCTGTGGGGCTAGAGTTCACTCTCGTGAGACCCGGAGCGTTGCCATGGCAACGCTCCGAATCTCGCAAGAGGAACCCGGCGGAGCTGTAAGTAGGAGCTCCGTCTGGTCCTCTCCTAGCTCCCTCCCCAGCCGGCGTCCGCAGTATACCTGCAGGACAATAACAACAGAAAAAGTAAATTTATTCACCCCCCTAAAGTCAATACATTGTAGAGCCACCTTTGTGGCAATCAGAGCTCCAAGTCGCTTTGGATAAGTCTCTATGAGCTTGCCACATCTTACCACTGGGATTTTTGCCCATTCCTCTTTGCAAAACTGCTCCAGCTCCTTCTAGTTGGATGGTTTGCACTTGTGAAGAGCAATTTTTAAGTCTGACCACAGATTTTCTATTGCATTGAGGTCTGGGCTTTGACTAGGCCATTCCAACACATTTACATGTTTCCCCTTAAACCACTCAAGTGTTGCTTTAGCAGTGTGTTAGGGCTCATTGTCCTGCTGGAAGGTGAACCTCTGTCCTAGCCTCAAATCATGCACAAGAATATCCCTGTATTTAGCACCATCCATCTTTCCCTCAACTCTGACCATTTTCCCAGTCCCGGCTGCTGAAAAACATCCCCACAGCATAATGTTGTAATAATAATGATCTTTGGGTGATGTGATGTGTTGGGATTTTGCCAGACATAGCGTTTTCTTTGATGGCAGAAAAGTTAAATTTTAGTCTCATCAGACCAGAGCACTGTCCTCCATACAGTTTAGGAGTCTCCAACATGCCTTTTCGCAAACTCAAAACGTTCCAATTTGTTTTTGCTGAAAGTAATGGCTCTATGGAGCATACGGCTTATTGTCGTCCTATGTACAGATACTCCAGTCTCTGCTGTGGAACTCTGCAGCTCTTCCAGGGTTACCTTAGGTCTCTGTGCTGCCTCTCTGATTAATGCCCTCCTTGCACGGTCCGTGAGTTTTGGTGGGCAGCCGTCTCTTGGCATGTTTGCTGTTGTGCCATGTTCTTTCTTCATTTGGTTATGATAGATTTGATGGTGCTCCTGGATATCATCAAAGGTTTGGATTTTTTTTTTTTTTTATAAACTAACCCTGACTTGTACTTCTCAACAACATTGTCCCTTACTTGTTTGGAGAGTTCCTTGGTCTTCATGGCAGTGTTTGGTTAGTGGTGCCTCTTGCTTAGGTGTTGCAGCCTCTGGGGCCTTTCAAAAAAGGTGTGTATATGTGATGACAGATCATGTGACACTTAGATTGCACACAGGTGGACATCATTTTGTCAATCTATTTTATTGAGGCATATGTTAAATGGGATACAGAATAGAATGAAGGGGATGTACGTTTTTCATACAGATTGGGATTGCGCTAACATAATGCAACCTCTCCTATGAGTGTCTGCCTCCTTTTATATTTTTGTAACGTTCTATAATATTACTAACAAGTTTAGCATACTTATAGTATAGTAGTTAAACACGTGCGAGTCAACAAGTGGGTTATAACATTTATGTAACATGAGAAGCAATGCTCGTTTTATATAAGTGTGGCAGAACCGTAGCTTATCAGCCCACCTTTTTGATATACTATATGGGGCTATCAGTCGTGTAGACGTTAGCTTGTTGGGCTAACTATGCATTGAATAGAGCTGGTCGCTCTTAAGTTTACAGGAGTGTGGCTTGTGTGTAGTGTGCCATACTTAAGAGTAGTATAGTAGCGTATGATACGGTAGAGTAGAGTATAGCACTGCCTATGGGCTTGGTAAAGTATAAAAAAAACAAAAATGAAAAAATGTACCGGTATTGTATTACCGTGGTGTCTGGAGATCAAAACATCATGCTTGAGTGCATGTGATACGACAGTTACTATTGTTTTAACATGTAATAATCGAGTTATACTGAGCATTATTATAGGTTGACAAGATAATGTTTGCATAGTGTAAATAACATATGAGAAGCAGTAACTTTGCTTGGACGCCATGGGTCTTACTCTCATGGCTGCTGAGTGCAGTGAAACTTAACAGAGTGAAACATTGTGCTTTGTAAGTTCCTTGCAGAATAAAATTAAAGAAAATACTAATAAACGATAAAATAATAAATGTTGAGGTACAGGCTTGGTTACCCACCAACCCTCCAAAGCCAGTCCCGAAATCCACCAGAGTGCTCTGTGTTATTTTACACAGCGTGGGAAAGTTCTTTAGAATTTTCCCACGCTGTGTAATTTGACTCATAACTCTCTGATTGGTTACTTAATCCATCAATCAGAGAGTTATGAGTCAATTTACACAGCGTGGGAAAATTCCAAAGAACTTTCCCACGCGGTGTAAAATGACACAGAGCACTCTGATTGGTGGATTTCAAACCAACCAATCAGAGTGCTGAGACAGGTAAATGTAAAGACTTACCTGTCAATCTCTTCATTTACCTGTCAGAGCACTCTGATTGGATGGCTTAAACCCACCAATCAGAGTGCTCTGAGCCCAATTGCAGGGCGGGGCAAGGCTTTATAAGCCTTCCCCTGCCCTGCAGAGCTCAGTCTGCGCGGAGCCCTCCATGGGTGAAGATGGATTTTTATTTTTTTTGCGCTCGTTTTTTTTTATAATTGCGTCGGTTATTATGGATTTTTATTTGGCCTTTTTGGGGGCTGAAAAAATAAGATTTTAGAAGAAAGAAAACATTAAATGGTAAGTTTTTTTTTTTTTACAGGTTCTTAGTTAAAGCCCCCCCTCATTATTTTTAGGGTGAGGGGGGTAGGTAGGGGGATAATTTTTATTGGGGGGGAGGAGGTGACTAGGGGTTTGGGGACCCCTAGTCACCTGGGGGGGGACGGGACATTTTTTAGGGCCCCACCCGCCGCTCAAGGGTGGGGGCAGGGGGGAGGACCTTAGGTCCCCCTCCTTATTAGTATTTAGGGCCCCCACCCGCCACTGAGGGCTCTGATTGGAGGACACTAGTGTCCCCCCTCTTATTTTACTGTAGGGCCCCCACCCACCGCTCAGGGGTAGGGGTCAGGGGGGAGGACATTAGGTCCCCCCCTTATTACAATTTAGGGCCCCCACCCACCATTCAGGGGTGGGGGCCAGGGGGGAGGACATTAGGTTTCCCCCCCCTTATTCTGGTTTAGGGCCCCCACCCACCGCTCAGGGGTGGGGGTCAGGGGGGAGGACATTAGGTCCCCCCCTTATTCTTGTTTAGGGCCCCCACCCACCGCTCAGGGGTGGGGGCCAGGGGGGAGGACATTAGGTCCCCCCTTATTATAATTTAGGGCCCCCACCCACCGCTCAGGGGTGGGGGCCAGTGGGGAGGACAGTAGGTCCCCCCATTCTGATTTAGTGGGCCCACTTTATTTACAGGTCTACTGTAACGGACCGTTTCACTTACACGAGGATAAAACCCAGTTTAGGCGATAATCCCCTTTCCAGATGCACAGGCAGCTACTGCGAACACCATTCTCCCGACTGGAACCACACGAACACTGGAACAGCTGAACAAGAAAAGCAGACCTCGGCTTACACTCTTGGCAGTCAGCATCCAATCCCATTCCCCCAAAGACCGAGACGACACATCGCTTTGAGGGTTAAGCAAGAACTCAGGACTGGGACACCCAGTCTGGCTTTTATTACAAACAAGTACATACAGGACACTCCCAGGGGGAGGATGAATTTAACCAATCACATGGATGTACCTCCCACACATTTCCTCCCCTTAGATTAACACTTAACACAATTATACCGTACACCTTTTTCCCCAATTCCTGGATGTACCCCAAATACATAGGCTACACCTCTAAAACAGGTATCCCCTGATAGCCCTTATTCAGGGGGACAACATATGCAAGAATCAGCCCATTTGGATAAACGGTTCGGGAGTTATGGGACTTTAAAGTATTGACCGACCGCATGGGTAAAGTATCCGAAAACAGTTCCATGCATTTTGGCCCTGCGGTCGGTCACAAACAAGTGAATGAAACAGACGAATTGCCTGTGTTATAGAGCCTGGAGAGGGTTTGAATGAATTCCCTTGTTTGTGGGGTTCTTTCTACCGAACGGCGGGTCATTCGGTAGTTTCCATACGAATTTCTGGAAGTATGGAGGTCTCAGCGGTGTTTGCCTAGTCGAGTGTCCGATTTCAGTTCCAGACACTCGACGGCAAAACACCGCTGTTCGGCAGTTAAAGATGGCCGCCGCCACGTGGTTGTTTCCCGAATGGCGGCCACCCAGAGGACACATAATACATTACATGGATTGCCAATTACCTGTTTGCAACATTGTTGCAAACGGTAATTGGAGGCACACTTAGTCCTGGGTGGTCTGGTTGTTCGGTAGTTTCCTCCATACAATGAATGGAGTGATTCTACCGAACAATCAGATGAATGCTGTACATATATATAACCCAGGTTAACTGCATACAAAACTACATACATGACATGAAAGTATTAAAGGCAGGATTACTGTACTACGCTCCACAGTCTTAAAGGTACAGTAGTCCCAAAAGTTCCAATATGTCCATTGCTGCTTTTAAAGGGCCAGCAGCAATACAAATTATTACCTGCCCAAATATAGTTTCTAAAGTGCAACACGTCCAGGGGCCATAGTCAGCGGGCAGGAGGCCAGCAGCCAGGCCTCTCCAGTTCACAGTGGCGAAGCTGGTGTCGCCACATCTACCAATACGTTGGTTTCGGCACACCTCAACCGAATTAGTCATAGCCCTACTGGTATGAGAAGGTATCAATTATACTTACGGCTTTTTATTGTCCTGACCACAAATTAAAAGGCTGAGCCTGGAGTTGTGGGATTGGCTAGTGCTGATATAAATACTCACCCTCGGCACTAGACTCCTCCTAGGCATTCGTTACGTTTTGAGTCCCTCCCACCACTCCACCTTTTTTAAAATTATTATTTCACTTAAAACTACCTTCCACTGAGTGACAATCAATTCCACATGCTGTTGTGCAAATGGGGTAGACAACAGGTGGAAATTATAGGCAATTAGCAAGACACCCCCAATAAAGCAGTGGTTCTGCAGGTGGTGACCACAGACCACTTCTCAGTTCCTATGATTCCTGGCTGATGTTTTGGTCACATTTGAATGCTAGCGGTGCTTTCACTCTAGTGGTAGCATGAGACAGCGTCTACAACCCACACAAGTGGCTCAGGTAGTGCAGCTCATCCAGGATGGCACATCAATGCGAGCTGAGGCAAGAAGGTTTGCTGTGTCTGTCAGCGTAGTGTCCAGAGCATGGAGGCACTACCAGGAGACAGGCCAGTACATCAGGAGACGTGGAGGAGGCCGTAGGAGGGCAACAACCCAGCAGCAGGACCGCTACTTCCGCCTTTGTGCAAGGAGGAACAGGAGGAGCACTGACACAGACATACATACTGACACACACAGACATACTGACACGCATACACACACATACATACTGACACACACACAGACATACAAACTGACACACAGACATACATACTGACTGACATACAGACATACATACTGACTAACACACAGACATACTGACACACACAGACATACAGACACACAAACTGATACACACACAGACATACAAACTGACACAGACATACATACTGACACACACAGACATACAAACTGACACACAGACATACATACTGACTGACACACAGACATACTGACTGACACACAGACATACTGACACACACACAGACACAGAAACTGACACACACACACACACAGACATACTGAAACACACACAGACATACTGACTTGCAAACAGACATACATACTGACACACACAGACAGACATACAGACACACACATATACAGACAATAACTGACACACACACAGACATACTGACACACACACAGACATACAAACTGACACACAGACATACATACTGACTAACACAGACATACTGACACACACAGACATACATACTGACACACACAGACATACATACAGACACACAAACTGACACACAGACATACACACACACACATACACACATACACAGACAGACAGAGATACTGACACACAGACATACCTACTGACACACACACACACACACAGACATACTGACACACACACAGACATACAAACTGACACACAGACATACATACTGACTGACACACAGACATACTGACACACAGACATACTGACACACACACAGACATACATACAGACACAGAAACTGACACACACACACAGACATACTGAAACACACACAGACATACTGACTGACAAACAGACATACATACTTACTAACACACAGACATACTGACACACACAGACAGACATAAAGACACACACATATACAGACAAAAACTGACACACACACATACATACTGACACACACACAGACATACAAACTGACACACAGACATACATACTGACTAACACAGACATACTGACACACACAGACACAGAAACTGACACACAGAACTACACACACACACAGACATACATACTGACACACACACAGACAGACAGATATACTGACACACAGACACACACAGACATACTGACACACACACAGAAAAACATACTGGCACACACACAGACAGACACTCTTCAGTTTCCTACCTTTGCAAGAGGCTTCCTTCCCTGGGGTCCAGTGTGCTGGCTGGGGGAGTTGGGTGTCTGGCTCTCCTTGCTCCCCCTCCTCACTGGATCCTGGCTCAGCAGCCTCCCGCGCGGCCCGATGTCTTTGAGGTGGGAGGAAGTGATTTGCAGACGTCACCTCCTCCCATGCAGCTGTTAAGCAAGGGCTCGGTCGCGCTGTTAAAGGGCCACAGCACCGACCGGACCCCAGCTGGAACATGCTCACTGGGTGGCCCTAAGTGTATGGGCCACCCGGTGGGCCCCTTTAGTGTGCGGGCCCCGGTGCAGCCGCAATACTAGCACCACAGGCCCATTAGGTAGGGAAATATTTTTTAAAACATTTTTTAATGCAGGCGGCGGGGCCCACAGGGGAACTGCTTTGGGCCCCCCATGAGTAACTGGGCCCAGGGCAGCTGCCCCGTTTGCCCCGCGTTAAAGACGGCCCTGCCTGGGGTGCCTGGACATTAAGTCAGGATTTGATTGATTGGGATTGTCTTCATTGTGTGGCCATATACGTGCTGTATAGGAAGCAATTAAGAAGACAGGAGAACACCAAGATAACAGGGATACCACCATTCTTACTATGTACACTTACAGCTACTAGAATAGTGTAGATCAGAGGTGCCCAAAAGGTAGATCCCAATAACTAAAACTACAGCTTCCATGATGCTTTGTCATTCTAAGGGCATGCAGAGCATCATGGGAGTTGTAGTTTAACATCTGGGAATCTACATTTTGGGCACCCCTCGTGTAGATAAATTGAAATAGTCTTCTATGTTAAACATTTCTCTTCCCACCTACATTCATATGTTCTATTTTACAATAAATATATTATATTTTAAATCACTATTATAAATGCACATTATTGAGTAGAAGAACTATCTAATATTATTGTCTGTGAAGGGGTGGGGTTGGCAAAATGCATCTTCACCTGTGTAGCTAAAAATCCTTGCACCGGCCCTAATCAAACCCCCAAATTATGCTCAGCTAACTCGTCTGAGTAAAACAATACCCCCAATGTATGTATTTGGCACTATTTCATGAAGCTACTTGGCCTTACAGAAAAACATGGCCATTTCGGTTTTTACATTAGAATTTTGAGAGATGGATTTGATGGGCCTGTGTTTCAATTTGGGGCATTATAGCCATTTAATTGTTTAAATAATCCCACAAATGCATACCATTTGTGAAAGTAGACACTCCAGGTTATTTCATATTGCATATATTATATGAATTACACTTGTGTGCTTGAATTTTGGTACGCTGGTAGGGTAGCAGCTCCTTTTTTGGTGATGTGATTCGCTATGTTTCGTGCCAAATTTTGCTCTGCGTAAATACTTATCTGGTTAACACCTTCCCTAGAATTCATTCCCCAAGAACATTCGAAAGGGGAGAATTGGAACTCAAGAAGTCTTAATTCATAAGGCAAGAAAATGGGATAACCCTAAATAGAAGATATCTGATAGAGAGGCAATTGCATTATAGTGTAAATTGATTTAAAACATAACTTTTAATTTTTGATTAGTTGAAATATTGCTGTAAATGGAAAAAATGATAAATAAAAGTAAGAACACTATACCAAATTATCAAAGACTTTATGAAAAAATAAAACATAAAGTATATAATAGGAAGCTAGGAATCTTTAGCAACCTATAAAAATCGATTAGTAGTCAATTCATTGGTATATTGCTGGGAACATATAGACTGAGCATGATTAATATGTTTCCAAATAGATGCCAGTAAAACCTGCAATCTCAGGAGACATTTTGTATCGAGTTGAGCCTGTGTAACACAATGTATTTTTAAAGTAGTGAAATACAATTGTAACAGTGATCCTTGGAGGAAAATACTAGGATTACTTATAAGAGGTTCTGACTCGACTCGAGTTGGAAAACGCTCAACCAAATTGTCACAAGTACCAGCAAAAGAACAAAATCAAATCACTAAATGTAAGGAGATCATCTAATCCCTAAATGGTGCTCTGAGTTTCAAAGTTCTAAATAGCTAAACTGTGCCTTCGAGGGCACCTATTCTATGTCATAGTCTATCTACTAATCTATAGTTTGCACCATTTACTTACTTTTATTTACTATTTTTTTTCAGTCTATTCCTTTTTTCATTAGCAGCAATATTTTAACTAATCAAAAATGAAAAGTTATGTTTTAAATCAGTTTACACTATAAGGCAAGTGCCTCTATATCAGATATTCCCCAAGAATAGTTGCATAAAATCATGTGAACTATAGTTGGATAAGTCTGTCTGAATTCCAGGAGTGGCAGTGAACACATTGAAAAGCATTCAGGGACAAGCTATAGACACCAGGACAACTACATTAAAAGTAGTGGGCCTTAGGACAATAGTGTTCCTTTAAAAAGATTAATATATTATTATTTTAAAAGAACAATAAGGGCAGAACTCAATCAGGGGCAGCTCCTCGTTTTTAAAAAAAAATTCTAGCTCCCCTAGTGCACCTAATTCAAAAAAATAGTCATTTACTGTGTAACAAACACAGCAAAAGAAGCAAAATGCCTCAGTCACAAATGCATGGAGTTTGGGAGTATCTTCAGTCACTAATGAATGGTACATTTCTAAATGGTTGATAAGTGTTCACAGCCTGTAGTTAAGCACACTGCTGGCTGTTATTTCCTAAACTAATAATGCAGACACTGCGCAGCCCCGCCCGCCGCCGCCTGAGGGCCGCTCCTTTTTGGCAGTTGAAGCCGGCTCGCGCTCTCCTCTCGCAGGAAAGTGACGGTTAGAGGCGATCTAGTCAGGCAAGCTGCGAGAGTTGAGCGCTCAGCCAATCAGATTCCGTGGGGCGTTCCCCATCGAGCACGTTAGATTGTTCTGGAAAGCCGGCCCTCCTTTCTTGCACGGCGAGGCGTGCTAGGGAACCACGAGCTGATTCATTGTGAGCTGGAATCCACCGTCCTGTGAGCGATCCGCCGCCGCCATGTCCGCCGTTAAAGCACTTAATCCCAAGGCCGAGGTAGCCCGAGCACAGGCCGCCCTGTCTGTCAACATCAGCGCCGCTCGGGGGCTGCAGGACGTGCTGCGTACCAACCTGGGGCCTAAAGGCACCATGAAAATGTGAGCAACGGGAAGGCCGCCGTGTGTCCGGCCCGGGAGACATAACTGGGTGATATGGGAGGGGAGAGCCTGGGGTGAACAATATGACAAACACCCGAATAATCCCAATGCTGGCTTATTGGAGCTGCTCATTGAGTGTAAGCTCCTGGGTCTAGTCCATGTAGCTGCTCATTGAGTGTAAGCTCCTGGGTCTAGTCCATGTAGCTGCTCATGGAGTGTAAGCTCCTGGGTCTAGTCCATGTAGCTGCTCGTGGAGTGTAAGCTCCTGGGTCTAGTCCATGTAGCTGCTCGTGGAGTGTAAGCTCCTGGGTCTAGTCCATGTAGCTGCTCGTGGAGTGTAAGCTCCTGGGTCTAGTCCATGTAGCTGCTCATGGAGTGTAAGCTCCTGGGTCTAGTCCATGTAGCTGCTCATGGAGTGTAAGCTCCTGGGTCTAGGTCACGAGTCTGTGGAGTATGTTGGTGCCCTTTACATACAATGGGGCATTGACAGCAAAGTAGTGGGGATTACAATACACCGAATCTAAACTGACTGAGGGCTATCACTAACCAGGCACAGCTCCTCCAGCTTTTCTATGTAACTGTAAATACTAGATGAACCATCCTTGTTATATATTGGACCCTGGACAGCCATAAATGGTAACAGGGTATTTATTGGTGGCCTCGTGTTTTGCTTGATTTATGTTGACCTGTTAGAACTTGAGACCAGACGGTGCTTAGCAGGGATTGCTTGTTCCCCATTTTGAAGAGGAACCCATTGCAAGAAAATAAAAATTGAACCATGCATTTTAAAGCTGATGTCTCCTTATGGAGTCTTTACATATTTTGCAGCGATGCCTGAAGATGACATCTTCGGAACGGGTAAGGTGGTTGCGGTGCAATCAAATGTAGGTTTTACGTGAGGCTGTCCCTCATGGCTGCCCCACCTTTATTCGGGGGAGGATCTTCAGCTTCTGGCATGTTAGTGCTGTACTTGCGCATAAGTGAGAGTTCAACGCTTAAGTCTATAGAGGATGCTGTGGAGACTCCAAAGATTACATCTTGCGATAAGTGAGATGATGCCTTAATCCCACAATTTATTCTGCGGTTGGACAAAAGTTGACTCCAGAGGTTTTGAATTTTATTGAATTGTTTTCATTTGCATTGTTTTGGAATTTCATTTAAGTTCCAACACCGCATTAGTAATTCATAAAGATTAGATTTTTTTAAGTGACCGCTGCTTTAAAGCCTTGTAGTGAATGTCTGGTAATGAAATCCCATAACTACCTTTTTATAGCTTTTACTGGGATATGGTAAAATTGAGCAATTGCTAACAAAAATAAACCCATGCTGTTGAATTTATTTCACAACACTGTGATTACTCTGATCTGCTTATTATAGATGTGCTTTATATTTCATGCACTCAAATAATTTATTTAGTAGTAAATCACTTTGAGCTCCTAGTTGGCCAGTTTTTACAAAACGTCGAAAAACATACGGGGGGGTGGGGGAGGGAATAATAGCGCATGTTTAATGGAAAGAAAGCTGTAAAATAAGCAACAACCAATAATATTTGGTGGTTGTTCTGTTTCTTGTGTACCTTATAAAACAAATATATGTGTGTGTGTGTGTGTTCTCTCAACGTAATGTGAACATATTAAACCTCTTACTTAGCCATATTAAAAGTGCTTAAATTGTGTGGTTTTTTTTAATTTCTTTTTTTTTTCTCTGTTCTTCAGGCTGGTTTCTGGTGCTGGAGACATCAAGCTTACCAAAGATGGCAATGTATTACTTCATGAAATGGTGAGTGTGTCCTAGGCAGCCAGGTGAAGTAAATTGTCCTGCAATGGTTTTACCTAATACATTTGACTATGTACAACCCGTTTCTCGCTATGAAGGAAGGTAGTCAGGTGTTATTTTGTTGCTCCTGCTGAAAATTATCCCTTACCAGATTATTCACTTCTCCAGTGACAAATATTGGATCTGTACCCATGTTGGGGGTCCTTATGTGACTGCATGGATGAATTCTGCATTATCTTGCTGTAGTTTTTGCAGTCAGACACCATGCAAAATTAATGTTCACTTGTGCTTTAACTGTCTTCATGTTTTTGAATGCCAGTTGAAATAAGTTTGTGTACAGTTTTAAATGTTTATTCTACGCACCATGACCGCTTCAGTATGAAACACTTTATATAGAGAGTTTAACAACCTCTGCTGCCGTATGTGTAACTCCACATCCGGCAGAGTTATTAAGCAGCCCCAGTATAAGAGTTCCATGTTGGCTTATGTTAATACTGTGCAACTGGTCAACCATAGAATTGCATTCACTGGCTGTGAGCAGGCAGCTGACTCTCAACCAAGGAATGGTGACTATTTGCTTCTGTAGCTCTGCAGATACTGGAAATGGTTCACCAGCGCTGGAATGACCTTTTAAACCCGTTGGGGACCAAGGCAAGAGGGCAGGCCATTACTAAACGTTTTTACCCATCATGGGGGAACCAGGCTTGGGTACCTCCGGCATTATAACCATTACAGCAGGCTGTAGAGGTTGTGATGCTTGGAATAACCCTTTAAACAATTGCCTAAAGTTTTTAAATTCAACTATCTCATTTAACCTGTAGTGTGTATGTGTGTGTATATGCATAAAGGTTTAATCTAAGCTCCATAAGTACTACATGCCAAAGACTGGTTATGGTACGGTTAGGATGCGAGTAGTGTCCTGCTTCTTAGTCAAACCATTTTTAAACCGCTTGACTGAAATTGGGATGCCCATAGGCACATGTTGACTGGTCTCCATTTCTGGAATTGCAAATGCAGAAGTTCCACTGCTCCTTCAGCAACATGAATTTCATCCATATTTTGATAACTTTGACTGATGTCCTCAGTTGAAAACAATTTCAGGATTATTTACTAAAGTGAGAATCCAAGGTGAATTCAAAGTGAATAACCTCGTATGACTGAGAACCAGAGGAGTCTGCAGTTTCCTACATTGACATGGAGTGGTTAATATTACTTGGACTTTAAAGCAGTATTGTGGGTTTTTTATGCAGATGAAATCATTATGGAAATACTAAACTGATTGAAACTTTAAAGGGACACTCTAATCAACAGAACTACAGCTTAATGTAGTTGTACTGGTGTCTCCTGCCTGTCCCTGCAGGCATTTTTATGTAAATGCTACCTTTTCAGAGAAACTAACATTGTCTACATTGCTGCCTATGGACACCTCTAGTGGCAGTCACTAAGATGGCCTCTAGAGGTACTTCCTGGGTCTGTGCTGCACAACTTCACATGGAGCTGCTGAACTTTACTCATAGAGATGCATTGATTAATTGTGGTTTAACAGTTTGTGAACGGTTTAATTCCTAAAGGTAAGCCTGCACCAGGAATCTCATTTCATTTAAGTTATGGTGCCCTGTGGTCCTTTAAGTAGCTTCCACAAGTATATTTATTTTTTTGGCTAGCTGTGGTGATGGCTGATGGGAACATGCACCCTGTGAAGCACAATGCCATAGGGATCCCATTGCCCTTGGCTGAGATATGTGGAGCTAATTGCAGAATCTTCCATAGATTTGTGTTTTAAACTCATCTGCATGCCGGCTAGTGGCAGACAAAGCTACCTGTAGATTGAAAAGAAGTATTGCACTGCTAAGGAGTGTGTTTAGCAACTTTACCTGTCTCACATATATCTCTCATATGTTGGATGTAAAAGTAGCTAAACAGTCCAGAAAGCAGTTGGTTGAAACGTTTGGACTCGTATAACCTAAAGCATTGGTAAGCTTTTTTTGCAATTGATTTCTGTGTTAGTATTTGTAATTGCTCTTAATTTAAGAATAACATGTTAAAAACGACACTGAAGGGCACATAATATCTTGATTTGCTTAGTAGTATGGGCACTATAATAAAAAATGTTTTTTTTGTTTTTTTAATAAAGCAAATTCAACATCCGACAGCCTCTCTGATTGCTAAAGTAGCCACCGCCCAGGATGATATTACTGGTGATGGAACAACGTCCAATGTCCTGATCATTGGAGAGCTTTTGAAGCAAGCGGATCTGTACATTTCAGAGGTATCCTGAATACCCTAGTAAACATTTACTAAAAACTCTACACAGTTACATTAAAAACTACAAATGCAAGTAAACAAATCAGTCAGTTCAGGGTAGATTAGCCAAAATTGGTGTCCTCTGGCAAGTAATAGGTAATTGGAAATGTGTAATTGGAAATCTGAAATGTGTAACTGCAAACCGGTAATTGGAAATCTGGATAGATTATAACCACAAATCAAAGTAGCTACGGAGGAATAGAGGCTCATTAGTAGAAGATTGTGATTATATCTAACTAAAAAGCAGCCTCAGACACTCACATGCAGTTTTATTGCATTATATCTCAAAGAGCAACGTTTCGACCTTAACAACGGTAGTTTTCAAGTGAACACCACGTAAAAGCTTACACACACACTGTATAATAAATTAGTGTTCACGATCATTCCAATTATTGGAGGATTAGTGACAGGCAATAATGCATGGTGCCAAAACACAAAATAAATTATTGTAACACAAATATGTGCATCCAGAGGGTGGAGTGCAAGAGGTGAACTACCTACATCAAAGTATGCATGTGTGGACTCCATGTAACATGGTATGTAACAAGAGCAAAACCAATATTAAAAAAAAAAAAAAAAAAAAGCTTTGAGATTGGGCATGTGCTTTTTAGTTTTTTTTTTTTATTTTAAAAACGTGCATAAACTTTATTTTAATATATAGTTTCATAATGAAACATTGCACATGATATTACAGGCATCCTCATCACTTCAAATCACTGAAGTGGGCATGGTGCTTGGTGTAACCCTTCAAATTTATCTTTTTTTTTTCTCTTTTATTCTTCTTAGGGTCTTCATCCGAGAATTGTGACTGAAGGATTTGAGGCAGCAAAAGTAAAAGCACTTCAAGTATTGGAACAAGTTAAAGTGTCCAAGGAAATGGACAGAGAAACCCTCATTCATGTGGCACGAACTTCATTGAGAACAAAAGTTCATGCTGAGCTTGCTGATGTTTTGACAGAGGTAGGTTAGTTCAATCATATCTGTGTTTTCATTTATAAACTAATTATTTAATCTTTCATGTTTATGAAAAAATATTCCATATGTGTCACTGCTTGCCACTTTTGTGCAGAAGAGTTTATCATATATCGCTATTAATCTGCAGGAGTGAACAAGCTTCCATTTACTCATGAGTTGTTGTTTTTATTTCTTATTTAGTTTAAGGAGTCTTTACTCTTTGTTAAACACCTCATGTCCCAGAGCACACAATGCTCAATTAACAATTGGTTTATTAAAATATGAAATATAGTAAGCACTACAATAAATGTTTGCCATATTGTTTATTTTAAAGGGGCACTATAGCGTCAGGAATACAAACGTGCCACTCGAGGTGTTCCTATAGAGCAATGTAAACACTTTTAAAAACCAGTGTTTACATGAAAATGCCTGCATGGACAGACTATACACACCAGAACAACTACATTAATCTGTAGTAGTTCTATAGTGTCGTTTTAAGGTGCTGTTATAGAGCAATATAATTTGAGCTAAAGTTAAAAAAAAAAAAAAATTGCTTTGATTTTGTGAAAATCCTATGTAAAGGGGGGGTGGGGAGGAGTCTATAAAATATTGACATTTAATGAAAAAATTTAATCCACTGTTGTGACCCTGAAAAATACTACTTGAATTGCTCCAATTTGTTTAATATTTTATTCCAGGCTGTTGTGGACTCTGTTTTGGCAATAAGACAATCTAATGAACCCATTGACCTGAACATGGTTGAAATTATGGAGATGAAGCACAAAACAGAAAGTGACACAACGTGAGTAACTCCAGTGTCTCAGTCTCGCACCCCCTCCTCCCCCCCCCTCCTTTGCATTGCAGGACTAAGACTGGTTATAGTGGCTTACAGTCAGACAGCAACTAGAGGCCATTCCTGCGTACTAGATGACTTTTGGTCGCCTAACTGATGCTGGATATCCTAACACTCTGCATGAGCACATCCAGTGTCTGTAAAATCCCCATAGGAAAGCATTGCAGGAATGTTTTCTTATAAGGTGTGACTAATGCGCTCGCGAGTGGGTACTGAAATAGTTTAGGATTTTTTATTTTTTTTTTTCAAACTCTTTCCAAGCTTAATTTAAATTAAGGCCAAAATGGCTTTCAGCTGTTTTGGCTTACATTTTTAAGAGGAAATTCAGTTATTTTCTGTGTCATGGACGCCCCGATGCATCCTCTGTTTAAAAGCAGCAGTTAATTGTAACCACTTAATATCCATTGCTGCCACCCACGAGAAGAGTGATTACTTGTTGTGATATTGCTTCCAAATTCCAAATAAAAATATTGTATAAATGCTTAAACTGACAACTACTAAAATACTAATTGTTTTCAGACCTCGAAACAAGTTCATATTAAATCTTTACGACATTCCATGCCGTTCCCAGCTTTTAATGGGCGTAAAAACCGTTTCGGCCCTATAGAACTCCATTACAGCTTTGAGTTCTAGCTCTTTCCGTCTTCTCTCCTCCGCCGCAATCAGTGTCTGAAAGAGCGAGTGCACATGGCCATTATAGGTGGCTTAGGATCTGCCAGCATGGGGACTGCCTCGGCTGTCAGGCAGTACCCCCTAATTGTTAAATAGGGAAATAAAAATTATATTGGGCAAAAACAAAAGCCCTATATTTGACCCTGTAGCTTTTCAATACCCCATTAAACCTGTAGATGGTGGGTATTGTTATATTCGTAAAACATCATTGAACACATGTGTATTTTATTGCAGTAAAAGCTTCCAGTATTATGACATTCATGGTTAACGTTCCATGCAGAACTAAGAAAATATATATACATTTCTTACTGTCTTAATTTTTTTTTTAATTTTATTCCTATTAAAAAATTTAATTTTATATCTAAATATTGGATCTAAAATGAAACTCCTCTGTCTCTTAAACAAAATGATATATAAATATGTGTGGGTGCACTTAATATGAAAGAGGTAAATTATAATTGAACTGACATATAGCGCAAATTCCAGGTTTTGTTTTGATTAGAAATTTAACAATTGGCTTCGTCCTTAAGGGGTTAAACACAATATGAAAGTTTTAACTAGGAAAGGGTTCAGGATGCAATGTGGTAAAATAAAACTTTACACCAAAACGGCTTCATTAAACTAAACTTGATTTGGCGGCTATATTGTCCCTTATAAAGTAAAAACCTATACTGTAATCATAGGGTTTTTTTTTTTTGTTTGTTTTTTTTCTTCCTCCAGTTAGTACTACTGTAAAGTTTGTTGTGTTGTGTGTTTAGCAATGCCAACATTTGCAAATGTTGTCAAAATGTGTAAAGCTTCCACAGTCAACTTCTATCAATTTACCAGCTGTAGGAAAAGCTCCCATAGACGACTGGGATTTTTTTATGATTGTTTAATGTTTGCATGGATGAATTCTGCATTTTCTTGCTGTAGTTTCTGCAGTCAGACACCATGCTAAAATAAGTCTCAGCTGAGCGTTTTCATATGACATACAAATCACTTGTATGCACACTGATCGCACAGCAGAGTACACATTAATAGCAGTATACCTAGCACCAGTATAACTATTTACCTCAAAATAGTGATATGGGAGGAAAGGACACTGACATTTTTCTGACTGTAGTCCTTCAAGTATCACTTGCTGAATAGGAGGGCAAACAGGCTTCACACACCTGCATTTTTGTAGAAACATAAACACATAAACACATTAACACACAACCCATTTGTCCCTGTATTCTCACACACATCAACACTTGATGTTGTAGATGTAAAAAGAAAACTAAAAATATTTGCATACATTTTTGTAATGCATAACTTTTAGGTCTGGCTCAGAAGGTTAAGACATATGAAAAATAAAAAAAATCACGGGCTTTTGAGTTTTGACATTTATGATGTTTCTCATAAAGATATTTGATCCATTTTAGTAAATCCGCTTACTATTATGACAACCTGTTTTATTTGCTGCCCAATAGGTTGATTAGAGGCCTTGTCCTTGATCATGGAGCTCGTCACCCGGATATGAAGAAAAGAGTTGAAGATGCATTTATTCTCACATGTAACGTTTCCTTGGAGTATGAAAAAACGTAGGTAGACTGTTAATGAACTGTGATCATTTGTTGGCAGAGTTGAATCAATGTAATTTCCTTTTGCAGCACTTCTTAAAAAGTTATATTGCAAGAATATGTGGTGGTCTCATGTCTGTATGTCTCATGTCTATTGTATCTATCTATATCTCTTTCAGGGAAAACCTAGAGCCATTATTTGGCGAAACGCACGTCAGGACAGTTTAGTGCAGTGGTTGGCAGTGAGATCAGGGATGATGTTGCAGCATAATTTGAATCATTAGATGGCCACCACGCAATGATTTTAGTTTTACTTTAAGTACCGGATAGCTGTTGGTGTATGTGTATATATATGTGTGTGTGTATATATATATGTGTATATATATATATATATATATATATATAATTTTTATTTTTTATTTTTTTTAAGGGGTACCCATGAAGGCACATTAGGTGATATTCTCTTTATATGGGTTTCCTATCTTTATCGCTGTATATTTCTCTACCCTCCTACTCCGTAGTTATTTGATTTTCTGTCTGTTACTATTGTAAGCAGTTACACCTTCCCTCTCCCATCACACTGTTATTATAACAGCTACATTAGACTTTATTTTTTGTTTTGTTCTATCTCCCTTTGTTTTCTAAGATACTATCGAATTTTGGCTCTGGTTGCCAAAGTTGTTACATTTAGATATTTAACTATTATCCTTTCTGTTTTTGTTTTAGTTTTTTTTTTTCTCTACTTATATAGGATTTGTTGGATTACAAGGCCACATTATCCGATATACCTAGACATATTTGGTTTTATACTTAAATTAATAAAGATTATGTTTTAACGAAATTTATGGGTTGCTGTCTATTTTGGAAAGATTAGGTTTGTGAGGTATGAGCTATTTGCCTTCGATCCTTCCTTCCCACTCGCTCTCATGTGTATATATTTAGGTGCATTGTTTAACCTATGAACTTCACTAAGATTTTGTGTTTTGATTTTATTAGAGAGGTAAACTCTGGATTCTTCTACAAAAGTGCACAAGAGCGTGAAAAACTGGTTAAAGCAGAAAGGACATTTATTGAAGAGAGGGTAAAAAAAATTGTAGCCCTAAAACAAAATGTGTGTGGAGATACAGGCAAAAGCTTTGTTGTGATTAATCAAAAGGTAAGGTTATGTCTGAATTATATACATTCTAACATTCAATTAAATGTGTGTGGATCTCTTAACAATTTGTCTGATACAGATACGCTGCCCTTTCTGCACAGGGAACACCCAAGTGTGCTATGTAGCTCCCTTGGTTTTTATCCTGTGCTAAATTGATGTCTGTCCTTTTTCCTCTGCGTTCGGGTGAGATTTTGTTCTCCTGCACGTATTCAGAAGTACAGTACACTGTGCCATGGTCTGATTCTTTTTTTTTTTTTTTTCCGTAAATATCTTTATTGACAGGTGTTTAGGAATGCAATACCACAATATATCATCAAGTTACAATAAAACAGTAATATAACCAACAACCATTACCTTCAAATGTCATTCCAAGCATCTCAAAAAAAAAAAAAAAATCCTTTTTATATAATTTCTTTCCCTACCTCCCCTCCCCACCTTAACCTAGCTTAACCTGTGATCTCTATCCGGAAGTATGTAGTTGGGTGTGGAGATTGTAAGATTATAACATCGAGACTCGCAGGTCTCCACAGTTACAGTGCATAATCAGAACAGCAGTAAGCCAAGTGTGTGAACTGATGGGGTAACCAAACGATTTCCAGTAAAGTGGCTCGTGTGCCCGAATGAAATTCGGGTTCGCAGGTCTCCAGTGGGAGTGCCATGCGAACCCGAACAAATATATAAGGTGGGGATTATTGGGTCATGTGTCGTTACCAGTAATATATGGAGCAAGTAGCAGCCTGCCCATCCGACTTGGAACAGTTTGATAAGGTACATGTTCGGAGCGACACCGAAGATGATACTTAATGGCCCGCATGTCAGAGCAGGCAGGGAACACTTGTAAGACGTAAGTAAGAAAAAACTCGGGGAACCCAAGAGAAAACACACACATAGCTTATAGGCCCAGTGGCCAGTGTGCCTGCGGGACCGGTGTGGACAAGGGTCCACTGCAACATTTCAGGACGGGGGTTCATGGAGCTCCTTCCCCCTATTGGGAGCACATGTGTTCACTTCGTTACAGTATGAGAGATAATGGGGTATCATCCCAGTGAGACTCCGAGAACCAAACCCTATTGGGAGCTTGTATCGACATATAGTTTAAGTGAGATACTCGGGTTGGTCTGATTCTTGAGCCCTTTTTTTCTTGGAGTTTAAAATTTTGTGTTTTGTGTTTAGAAATGCATTGTACGGTTAAATGTGGATCCTTTTTTTTGTACTCTTGAGTTCTCCAAACTGTGGATTAGCTTTTAATCTTTTTATTGATTTCTTGTATGTCAGATCTTGATATAGTTCTGAGAAACAGATTTTTTTTTTTCCTGTTCATTTCACATTTCACACACTTACGGTTTCAGTGAATGACTCCATGTTTAAAACACTGTTGCAGTTTAAATTTTTTTGGCCCTAGTTTATGGGGATTTAAAATCTGGAAATATATAGATAAAGTGTACTTCTTCCTTAACCCTTTGAGTGCCATGAAACTTTTAGTATCCACTTACTCATGAAAGGTTTTATTTTATTATAGGGAATAGACCCATATTCCTTGGATGCCCTTGCCAAGGAAGGAATTGTAGCACTTCGTAGAGCTAAGAGAAGAAATATGGAAAGGTTGGTAAATGGGAATTCTTATTTTTTTTTTCTTTTGAATTTTGTTTATGTGGGGTTTATGAAGTGTTCTAATTAATTTTAAAAAAATGTCACTTTGATTCTGTGTTCCTCCAGGTTAACATTGGCTTGTGGTGGCAGTGCTATGAACTCTGTGGACGACCTCACTCCTGAATGCTTAGGACATGCAGGTCTTGTCTATGAATTCACAATGGTAAGTGATGTCTGTAGTAGTGTAGCCATCCTGTAACTATAGATTGCCTTTATGCAGTCTATTTAATTTGAGTGCAGTCTATGCAGATTTTACTAGTTTCTTAAATAGGTAGATAATACCACTAACATGCCATGCACATAACATACATCACCTACGGATATGATCATTTTAAATAGCTGCTGTTCAAATGCTACTTGCTATATATTGATCTAATTTTCTGATGTCTTGATTTTCTAGGGTGAAGAAAAGTTCACATTTGTTGAGCAGTGTGACAACCCACGCTCCGTGACACTGCTTGTGAAGGGGCCAAATAAGCACACACTAACACAAATTAAAGATGCTATAAGAGATGGGCTCCGGGCTGTCAAAAATGCCATTGAAGATGGTAAGACTGGCACTAATGCGTGCAGTGAGGAAATATTTTGCCAGAAAATTGTACTTGTAACATATTGTAGGGAAAATGTCACCTACTACCTTTTTGGATGACAATCTGCCATTCATTTTTTTTTTTTTTTTTCTTTTCCCATAATTTTTTTCTTTTCTTCCTTTCTATGGATAGGTTCAGTCGTAGCAGGTGCAGGAGCACTAGAAGTGGCAATAGCTGATGCTCTTGTCAAGCACAAGACCAGTATAAAGGGGAGAGCCCAGCTTGGTGTGCAGGCTTTTGCTGATGCTCTCCTTATCATTCCTAAGGTATGTTTTTTTTTTTTTTGTTTTTTTTTCTTAATTTTTATTTTAAGATGGACTTGTTTGTTTTTGTACAATAATTAGGGATCTTTTTTTTGTAATAAAATTGAAAATGTTGACGTATTGTTAAGTGAGAATTCAAAAGTGAATTTCAGATTTAAAGACAAAATTTCCAAACGGGTTGGGGGAGGGAATCTCTAATTTAGCTATACTTCCAGTTTGGCTACTTTTAGTCTTTAATGCAAATTTAAAGTCCATTCCAAATTTAAGTGAGAATTCAGGGTATTTCAGAATTTAAAGGGTTACTCCAACCACCATGACCACTTTTGCATTTAGAAGTGGTTAGAGTTTCAATGTGCAGCATTTCTGCCTCAAATGTTGTACATCCAGAGCAAGCCAGCTATGTTTTCTGTTTGGCTACCCTGGCCTTAAATTTGAAATGCGCTTTAAATTTTCACTTTGGGAAATAACCTGAATTATATCATATTTAGCTGTATTCTGAATGTTACTGTAAATAGGACACGCCACAAAACCTCTAAAGCAATATATGATATAAGAACTGTTGTAGCAAGCAAGGTGATTGCAACTCTCATAGCTTTAAATTTGAAATTCACTTTGAATTCCCAACAATTCTCACTTTAGTAAATATGTGGTGATCCAAATTAATGTTTTTTATTTAATTTTTTTGCTAAAGCAATTCAAGATATATTTTGTGTGAACGCACACATTGTCGAGGTTGTGCTTTGCTCACAGTGTGTAATAGAATGTTCAACTGTACTGCGCAGTTCTGATTTGGAAACACATTGTGGTGATAAATGAAGTCAGTAAAGAGAGAGAACAGGTTCTGGTTGGGACATGTGCACAGAGAACACCCCAAGCATGCTCTGTAGCTCCCTTGGTTTTTATTCTGTGCTAAATTGATAGCTGTCCTTTTACCTCTGCGTCCAGATGCGTTTTTATTCTTCTGCACGTATTCAGAAGTACAGTACATTGAAGTAATTGTATTTATATGTGTGTGTGTATGAGGGGAGTAATGGACGTTACCAGATGTATTATTTCCCTCTAAACTTGATAATCCTAACGCTGCTGTCCAGGATGGATGGATTTACACTTGATTATGGGGAGATGTGGCTTGGGAGAACTCTAGTTTTTTCAAGTTAAAGGATATGGGCCCTGTGACACCTGTAAGTGTATAGCACCATGTCCACTGTGAAGACCTGCAGATGATAGTGTTTGGAGGATGCCTAATGTATGCCTTGCCTGCTTCCATTGTTTAAGGTTCTTGCCCAAAATTCTGGCTATGACCCTCAAGAGACATTAGTAAAACTGCAGACTGAATATACAGAATCAGGACAACTTGTTGGTGTAGATCTCAACACAGGTAAAATTCATAAGTATTTTTAAACCAACTGTGAGGTGTTTGTGTTTTTTTTATATTTTTAGGTTTAGAACAAAATACTGTGTTCAGAAAGCAAAGTAAGGATTTTAAGATTGTAACTAGCTTACCGAGTATAGTTTGAATAGGGTTGATTTGAAGTGTAACTTTTTTCCCAACTTATGCATTTAAAGTGCAGCTGTTACATTTCAATATACATCATATTGTATTAGACAAATTATGAGATAATGTATGTACTGTATAATTTATTTTTAGAGTAGAATTTCAGATCTACATTGGGGTATAAAGTATAAGTAAGCAAGCCACTCGAGGGAAATGTTCATGACTATTATTATTATTACCGCTATTTATATAGCGCCTGTATATTCTGTAGCACTTTACAATATTATCAAAGGGAGATTTTTTAACAATAAATGAGACTGTTACAAAAACGAGCTTACATTCTATAGGAGGTGGGGCGTAAAATCCAACAGGACAGGAGGTAGCAATCAAACAAGGTGGAGTGAAGCAAAGCTGGAGGTGAGAATAGAGTGCTGCCCTTTAGGAGAGAGCAAGTAACAGATATGTGAGGTAGAGGTTACTCTGGGAGGCCATACGCTTTCCTAAAGAGGTTTTGAGGCACTTTTTAAAAGATTGGAGTCTAGGGGAGAGCTTGATGGTTGTAGGCAGGCTATTCCAAAGGACAGGAGCCACCTGCGAGAAGTCCTGCAAGTGTGAGTTGGCAGTATTGGGTGCGAGCAGCGGACAGGAGAAGGTCATGGGCAGAGCGGAGAGACCGAGAAGGGGCATACCTGCGGATCAGTGAAGATATATAGGAGGGGCTAGAATCAGTCGGTGCTTAATAGTACCTTGAATTAACCCCTATAGGATACAGGAAGCTAATGAAAGGAAGAGTGACAAGAGATTATTGTGATTCCATGAGTTAACACATGGTGGGTTTGTTTAGGTGGGACCGGGATTTGGAGAGGCATCACCAGCTGCTAGGAGCCGAAGGATAGAAAGGAAGAGAAGATGGGAGTAGTATTTAAGTTTTGTGAGAGGGTGTTTATTTAGAGGTTTTGGAAAGAGTTGGTGGAGATGGGATGCATGGGATGAATAGAGAGGAGGGAAGTAAAGTGGGAGCAATGAAAATTGTGTCAGCAGGGAAAGGTGAGCAGAAGGATAAAGAAATTTTGTTAGACAGGTGAGAGTGAAAGTAAAGAATTATAAGGGAGAGCATTCTCGGAGGAGAATAAAGGAGTTTATATTATAAAAAAGGAAACTAGGATTTTTAGTTATGCAAAACTAGATGAGGTGGGATCTTAAAGTCACATGAGAGGGGTCAGGGGTTGCAGGTAGAGGGAGTGTGATAGTTTAGCAGGTGATTAGGGTTTGAGAGACATAATTAGTATGTTTGGAAAGTCAGGTAATTTGTGCTATCTATACATGTAGTGAGTTCCTTGTGGTGGGTGGGAAGCCATCCAAAAGAGCTACTTCTGCTGTGACCTGTGGCACCTGAGGCTGTGATTTATCTTGGTAGCTGCGTGTTCTGGAAGCTAGTTAATGTTCTGTTTGAGACCCAGGCTGCGAAAAAGGATCTGGGTTAGATCAAACAGCATATTAAGGGTGTGGAAGACACAGATATTGAGGTGAGGAAAATAAAATAAAGAACAGAGGAGAAAGTATGAGATTTAAAGATATAAGGGTAGGTCATAAATGGTGAATATAAATTAACAGGACTATCAGCACATTATAGGGATAGGCAACCTTTGGCTCTGCAGATGTTTTGGACTACACCTCCCATGATGCTTTGCCAGCATTATGTGTGTAAGAGCATTATGGGGGATGTAGTCCACAACATCTGGAGAGCCGAAGGTTGCCTATCCCTAAACGATCAAAAATAGGGGTAGGTCATAAGTGGTGGACATAAATTAACCCCTTCAGGACGGAGTCAATACTGCACGTTCTGATCAAAACGTAAACAAAAACTAGAATTTGCGCTATATGTCTGTTCACCCGTAGTTCCCCTCTTTCAAATTATATGTACCCACACTTATTATATATAATTTTGTTCAGGAGAAACAGGGCTTTAATTTATCATTAACTATTCATATATGGAACATAGTTTATTATGACTAAAATCTTAAAATGTGAGAAAATACGAATTTTTTTTTTTTAATTTGTATTTCCGTCTGACATTTTAGCTGTGAATGTCATAATACTGTTAGGTTTTACTGCAAAAAAAGCACATGTAAAAAAAATGCACATATTTGTAATCAGCGATGTCTCACGAGTACAACAGTAACCCACATTAACAGGTTTTATGTTGTTTTGGAAAGGTACAGGGTCAAATATAGAAAATTCCATTTTCAAATTGAAATTTTCCAGATTAGTAATGTTACCTTTGAGACGGTGTGGTAGCCCAGGAATGAGAATTACCCCCATAATGGCATAGCATTTGAAAAAGTAGACAAGCCAAGGTATTGAAAGTGGGGGGTATGTTTAGTCTTTTTTAGTAGCCACTTAGTCACAAACACTGGCCAAAGTTAGCGTTCATATTTGTTTTTGTGTGAAAAAAGCAAAAAACTAATATTTGGCCAGTGTTTGTGACTAAGTGGCTACTAAGAAAGACTGGACACCCCACTTGCAATACCTCGGGTTGTCTACTTTTGCAAATGGTATGCCATCATGGGGGTAATTCTTATTCCTGGGCTACCATACACTCTCAAAGGCAACATAACCAATCTGGCAAATTTCAATGTGAAAAAAATGAAATTCAAGCCTTATATGTGACTCTCTAACTTTCCAAAACACCATAAAACCTGTACAGGGGGGGGGGGGTACTGTTATTCTCGGGAGACTTCACTAAACACAAATATTAGTGTTTTAAAACAGTAAAACATATTACAACAATAATATAGACCATAAAAGTGCAGTTTGTTTGTTAAAAAAAAAAAAAAAAAACGAAAAACTTCACTTTTACTTAAAATATCATCGTTGTAATACAATTTACCAGTTTGAAACACTAATATTTGAGTTCAGCGAAGTCTCCCGAGTGAAACAGTACCCCCTATGTACAGGTTTTATGGTGTCTTGGAGAGTTACAGGGTCAAATATAGTGCTTGCGAATAAAATTCTCCACTTTCTCCCTGTGTTGTCAGGCATGTCAATCAAATTTTAATTAATCAAATCACATAATTATGTTAAAAGATTATTTAAATATACACGTAGAATTTTAATATATATGCATTTATAGGTATTTAAATTCTACGTGTATACTAATGTAATCTTTTATGTAATTATATATATTTATCTATATATATATATTTATATTTGCGGTTATTTGCATTTGATATATAGATTGTCATTCTAAGTGTATTTTGTTACATATATATATATATATATATATATATATATATATATATATATATATATATATATATATATATATATATATATAAACAGAATACAGTTAGAATGAAATTACATATGCATATATAATTTATATTAAATTTTGTTTCAATATTTTTTTATTTTTTTTATTTTAATTATACGTATTTATATATAATATATGTACATCTATTATATATAATATATATACATATTATATATGCAACGTCATTCGAAGTGTATTTTAATTATATATATATATATATATATATATATATATATATATATAATATTTATTTTTACACCTGTCTAATTATTTTTTTTTTTTGTTTTTTTTTTTACTCTTCCTACCAGCAGGGGGACTGTCTAATATTTTAGACAGTCCCCCTGCTGGCAGATCCATAGCCAGCTATAGGGGGCCATGTGATCGCTCTTTGAGAGCGATCACATGGCCCCCGGGGGCCTCATTTGCCGGAGGGGGGCTGCCTGGGCTCTCAGGCAGCCCCCCAGAAGAGGATCGCGGCGGAGGGGAGTACACCATGCCGCCGCAACGGCTTTAAAGCCCTTTTAATGCGGGACGGCATGGAACGCCGTAACTGCGTTAAGGGGTTAACAAGACAATTGACACAATACTAACAGAGTAAACAATTATCAAAACAAGGGTTGAGCATGGAAGGTACAAAGTTAACAATTAAGCCGTAATATTATAGGGGAGAGAAGTAAAAAGAGATACTAAGAAATAGAAGAATAAAATAAGTGGTGCAGGTATTCTTGGGTAGACCATTCAAAAGAGCTATCTCTGCATAAGGCTGTAGCTTGTCTTGGTAGCTGTGAGTCCTGGGAGCTAGTTAATGTTCTGTTTGGGACACAGGCTCTGCATCCATTTTGCAATGTAAAAATCAATTTTCAGTGGACATTGCTATTGACATATGGTAAAGCCTACCTTTTTGTCTTTTAAAGGTGAACCAATGGTTTCTGCAGAAGCAGGTGTCTGGGACAACTATAATGTTAAGAAGCAGCTTCTCCATTCCTGGTAAGTGTAAATCCACTAGGAATATTTTCCCATATGTCTGTTTTTTTTTTTTTTTTATAATCTTTTTTGCACAAATGGTTTCTTTAATGACTATAATGTTCTAGTTAAAAGATTACTAAATAAAGACCAGATTTGTAACTAAATCTCAACATTTGAATACAAAAGCCAACAGTTCATATTCTGTTCAGTTATATTTTTGTTCTATTGACCAGGAGTATTGCTATGAGAGCTGTAGAAAACTTTAGAGCAGATTAATGTCAGTTTTTCTCTTAAATAAAGACTACCATTTAAAAAAAAAATGTACAGTAATAGTGATCATTTTACACTCGTCTGGTACAAGTTGAAGCTCACCTACTATCCTCTACATGTATTAAAGAAGCATGGTGGTGCAGTGCGCTGGCTGCCATCTGGTACAATAAGTTAGTGTTACTCTGAGCACCATGATTCACTGATTTGGAAAAAGCCAGAAACTCTGCTCTTTGCTATGCCATACTGACACTCAGCCAATGAAGTGGCTCTGCATAGCTGGGTATAGAACCGGGGAAGGAAAAAGGCTGTAGAGGTTATGGTGCCAGTAAAGGTGAAGAAGTGGCAATTTTGTCTGAGGGTCCCAGAAAATTAAAATTACAATCTGTCTCAGCAGCCAACAGATTATGAAGAAGAAAAAAATTCATTAACTTTTGAAACAGGACACATTTGGGAAAAATGGAAATACAAATTAAACCACTTGCTAGATTTTAAATGGTTTGGGGAAAATATTAAAATTCATAATGGGGGGGGAAAAAAAGTAACAACCATAGGCTTCAAAAGTCAAGAACAATCCAATTTTTGTATGGTTTATTACATATGCTTTCTGTTTTGTTTGGTCTTTCTGAAACCATCTTCTATATTATGTTTCAGCACTGTGATCGCAAGCAATATTCTCCTGGTGGATGAGATCATGAGAGCAGGAATGTCTTCTTTGAAAGGATAAACCTAGGACCTACCATACATGCATTCAATTGCTGCTTCTTTTGATTTACTAAATATATGGTTCCAACAAAACAGTCACTTACTTGTCACTTAAAACTGTAAAACAATAGCACCTATTGAATCCCATTTGATCTCTAATGTTCAAAGTTTATTTATTTTCTTTTTTTCTTTTTTATGGCACTGATGTACAAATTGACCCAGCAGTCTTTGTACTCAATAAAAACAAAAAACAAAATACACATTTTTTCCTAATTTCCTTTGTTGCTGGGGCAGGATTTTTATATATTTTTATATTATACGTAATATAAATATTATTTTAAAAATGTAATTTATGTATACCCACAGGTTTTACATGCGTTATTAGTGTGGTAGAAAGTAATTTTACTGTTAAGATTTAGTCTCACGGGAAATAACCATTTACTACCCTGACTATATACATTTTTTTTTTTTTTAATTCTTTATTTTTGTTCGTGCATAAGGTTAACATGTGAATTTGCACTGCCACAATAGCTGGTGTATTCAAGTTTGCAAACACGCATTGTTACATGGCATTAATGACATTGCACTTTTTTAGTAGTTATATAAACAGGATCATTTCTCACGCTTATACAGACAAGTTAAAGTAGTAGTAGTTTGATTCACAGATGTGTCGCTTTATATTCATATTAAGATTAACAGATCTCTTAGATTAATTATTGCAATTAAAGAATATAGCCTAGGCACTGAGTAATCTAGCACGTCTAGTGTATATATGTTAAGGCATCTTCGCTAAAACATGTGTAATTGCAATTTGATTCTTTCCACCCCGGGTGGCCCCCAGTCCGGCAAGGTGATAGTCGACGGCTTTGTGCCAGGAGACCCCATTGGGTAGCTTAAAAGTGGCAGAAGGGTAAGGGCCCAGGAACCGCTGTTAGGTATAGTGAAAGTCCCCTATTGGTGTACTTGCGGTTCCTTTAAGTGCCTGTCTCGGGCGGGAGGTAAGTCCCCGTAGTCTCGTCGTGTCCATGTGTCTTGCGTGGTACGGCTGGAGATTCACTGCTTCCTCTTTGAGTTGGGCCGGTGGTGGTGTTTAGGTGAGTGGTTGCTTGTGGTGCTGGTTGTGTCGGCTTGAGGTGGCTCCGGCTTCTCCGCCAGTTTTGCCAGGCTCCAGATGGGTCTTTGCAGGTGACCGCCAGTTCCCATATGGCTCATGCCGGCCTGCTGCCATTGTGAGGGGAGTGCTTCTCGGGTGGCTCGACATGCGGTCTCCGCCATTTTGATTACGGCCCTTGATGATTGGGGCCTCTGTCACAGCCTGGAGTGCCGATGTTGCTGCACGCCGGCAGGATTCGGGTGGGGACCGGGATCCCCCCCCCCCCCCCCCCCCCGGTCCAGAGGGGGGAGGACAGGGCCAGTTCCACCCAGCTTTGTGCTTCGCTCTGACTGCTGGTGGGCAGGATAGCAGGGCAGCGGCCGTCTGCTCTACTCACCGCCCGAGCGGTCCCCATCGTGGGCGACGGAGAGCGCCCCTCCGAGGGACTAGAACTTTGCAGCAAGCCTCTCCTCGGAACCAGGGTGGCTTGCTGCACTGGATCGTCGCTGTCAGGCACTTATCAAGTCGTCTTTGTGCGGTAAAACCGGAGATTCAGTAGGAGCTGCACCATCTTGCGACTGCTCCGCATGGCGGTCCGGCCCCGCCCCCCTATATACATCTTTTATTTTCCCACACCGAGCCATATTATTATATTATCTGATCAATTTTAAGAAACCTACGTTTATAAACATAAATAGAATGTCGTTTAGTTTCAGGCTCAGACTTAAATATGCAAACATGTAACTATAGGAAGAGCTCAACTGAAAATGGTTAGCATGTATGTGGTATACAAAGTACAGGGTGCTCTTTAAGATAAAAGATCCGTTCCCACAACGGATATATACATATAATAGAAATAATAACGATCCCAAGGCACACCAAGGTTTTGCACATAAAAGTGCTTATTCTTGCATAAAGAGTACATCAAAATATCTTGACCGAAAGAAAGTGCATAGTATAGTGCATAACCAGTTTATAGTACCAAAACCACAGTAATAGTGTTTAATGCAAATACCCATAAAGAGGTATACTGACCGGGGGTGGAGCCTAGCATCCAGGCAGAGTGGTTGTGCTGAACCTCAGCTCCAGCTTCACTCTGCACTTTTTGGGGGTAATCCCCCAACAAATCAGCGCAATCGCACACTGGAGAGGAGCTACCATGAAGGGGACACCCGGGGGTATCACCCGATACCAAAATCAAGCCTGTAACCCCCTGGGAACCCGACAATCTGCACTGAGGCCTACCGGAGATCGGGCAGCAGGGAGACAACCGCTCCCCATGCTGACTGACCTGGACATGGATCCCTCGAGATTGTCATCTCACTACCCCCTCTGGACCGATGGGGGTCATCTCGGTCCACATCAAGCGACTGGCGTGGCAGTAATGAGCCAACCATACAACTCGACGAACCGCAACGCCTGGGCAGCCTAGCACATGGCGCACCCAAAATGGCGGCGACACGCACACCAAGCAAGCCAAAATGCCTACCTGAGATAGAGGATCACAGCAACATCCAGTGGCGAATAGATGCTGCTTTTGCCCGATTCTGGCACAGGCTAGGGAAACGGCTGCAAGCGAACCTGCACTCCCTGCCAGATAAGTGCAAGCTAGACCTTGCCCACGGGGAGTGGAGAAAGATACCACCGCAATTGCAGCCAGACCGCAAGACTGGGGTTGGGGGGAACAGGCGCCCCACTCCGGGCACAGACTGAGGGCCGTGAGAAGACTACCTCCACAGCATCGGCCACCCTGCAGGAGGAATGCCCCCCCACAGGTGGCGACTGAAAACCGGCTCCATCTGCACCCGATATGGGAATGCCTCGAACTCACAAAGCCCTCGAGTCAGTGGTCAGACGATGCCACCCTCTATAAGGGCCTGGGGCTGGAGGGGGTCGTCGCCCCGCAATTGCCGCTCCGACACCCTTTGCCTTCCCATCCTTGATGACATCCTGCCGCGAACCGGTATGGGCTGAACAGGACTGATTTGCAGACATGCAGCGATTTCTAACTCTCTCCTCTCACTTTCTTTTTTTTTAAAATTTCTCTATATCCTACTTGCAAACGATGAAATGCTATGTTTATAATTATTGCCTTTAACGCAGACTACGTTATAATTGCACTGTTTTTTCCTGGTATGTCGCACCACATAGACGTGCTGTTTACTTTTTTACCTTCTGAGACAAATTAGCCATGTGACTAATCTTTTAGCTTGGGCAGCATTGTTGTACTGGCAGAGCTAATCTAATACCACAATACACTCCTGCACACAATTAACATGTACCTGAACGGTACCCATAAAAGC
Organism: Pelobates fuscus; assembly: GCF_036172605.1. Taxonomy (NCBI): domain Eukaryota; kingdom Metazoa; phylum Chordata; class Amphibia; order Anura; family Pelobatidae; genus Pelobates; species Pelobates fuscus. Next base: position 271,528,358 of record NC_086317.1, on the reverse strand, counting down.
AAATGAGGGAGTGCCTGGGCTAGCATGCTTCTTACCGTTTAAACTGAGCTTAAGCAAGCCCGTCCAAGCGTTACCCGTCACACCTGACTCATATATGTTATATAATTGTTTACTAGTCATGAGGTACCATAACGTGCGTAACCATACTAACCTGTACACTACTAAGTGCTATTTTAAATGTCACGTGATGTATCGCTTTGTTACTGCTTACCACCGCAACTTTTATATAGTACATGGCATGCCTGACGTTTAACTTTGCTCCCACTGACCCACTAGAAGCACAATAACGCTATTCCTCAGTTCATATAGCATAAAATCTCATAGCACACCCTGTTATCTAGACTGAATGGTGTATACAGCGCAGAACTACCTGACTTTCATAATGTATTACTACACTGTTGGACTTGAATATGTTTTTGCTACACGACATAACAAAACAACAAAAAATGAGGCATCACTATTCAGGAAATGTAATTTCTCCAAGTTAATGATGTACTAACCCTATACTGTAAAATGTTCTTGCATTTCCCTCTCTTTATTTTGTATCCCATCTCGTATGTCTCAATAAAAGAAAGATTGACAAAAAAAAAAAAGGTATACTGACCAAGAGCAGGAGAAATGAAAACACCAACGTATCGACTATGAGGCCTTCCTCTGGGGGCCTCTCACTGATTGATCTATATTCCCACTTATATGTCCTATAGATTGAGACTAATAACCCTAAAAGTGATCACCTGGCTAAAGGGAGGTACTTGCTATTCATATAATGTGTGAAATCCTCTGCCCAATACGGGGAGTTACTTCCGGGTTTCGATGACGTCATTGCGTATGGGCGTGACCACATGTTCCGGTGGTGCAGAGTATCTACAGGAGAATGAAGTGGCCAAAATTATTGTAAATCAAAGGGGAAAATCCTTCTAATGCATAGCGGCTATTTAAAGATTTATCAAACAAATGGTACATTCCATATAAATTGTAGCATAAAAATGATGCAGTCTAAACCAGATTACCCCAGAATGTAGGCCAACACTATTATACACAATACCCCACATTATAATAAATTAATAGTACACAGTGTTGGACAATGATACATAACATAATTTCAGCAAATTACATATTTTACATACACTCTTCCATAAGACAACATAAGTATGTAATCATATATGAATAATAAACATAGTGAACATATGAGGCCCCATATATAACACATAAGAATAAAAATATAAAAGGATGATAACAACAAAGGAGAGTGTGGGATACCAGACCCATGGGTTCCAGGGAAATTCCCCTTGATCCATGGATGTGTGCATCGACACCGTCACAAATATAAAAAAATACAGCCATAAAATATTGATGTATACCAATCCCCAGTTCATGGTATGGGTACATCAAAGAGTATGTATACATGAGGAGCAAACAAATTAAACAAATTGTCATATCCACTGTGAATCTGTCTGTTTCTTTATGGACTGAGCTTGAGAGACTCCCTATTGCTCCAGATTTTGCTGATCACTGACACCCTTATTGTGTGTGGAAAAACTAATATATATATATATACACAAAATAAGTAAGAACTAGAACAAAGAAGACAGATTTTTTTTTTTCAGCACATCATGTAAAAAGGATTAAATTATCTCAAGCAGGCAAAATCTCCATCATCATCATGGTGGCTGAAAGGGGATGACATGATGTGGTGCTAATTATTGACTGGCAGCTGAAGTTTCCAAATGGATGCCAAAGTCAGTTCTGCCCTTACAGAAATCTTTCCGCATACCACTGTTTGTATGTGTACAACAGGTTGGGAACTGCTGATCTTAGGTCTATTACCTTCTTGTCTGGAGCTCTGCTTTTGGGGGCCAATTGAAGTTTTGGCATATGATTGATATATTCATAAATGGGTCCTTGCTTTTGTTTGTCTGGTGGGGAGAGTTTATGCTGGGGATGGACACAATGGCAACTGTCAGTCTAGGGCCAGTCCAAAATATCCTACTCAATCAAATTTTAGTGCTCTATCACAATTGACTTTAAAGGATCACACACACATAGTGTGTATTTGTGACTGAAGCCTGTCTTCTTTCTGACAGGTTATAAATGTGACGATTATTGAGAAACCTCTGACTTGAGCATTCCCAGGACATATATCTTTTTTTTTTTTGTCAATCTTTCTTTTATTGAAGCATATAAGATGGGGTACAGAACGAAAAGGGGAGGGAAATGTAAAAACAATTTACAGTAAAGGATTAGTACATCGATATTTTCAGAAAATTACATTTCCTGGGTGACAATGCTTCATTTTTTAAGTAGGTAAGTTAACTTGTAGCGAAACTAAAGCACGTTGTAGCTAGTGGCTGAGCCTATTCTGATAGACTATAGGAGATTAACCTTAGATTATACAATAGCTTAGGCACACAGTGAATAATAACAATTTGTGCGTGACGTCTCTAGATTAAGTAAGGTAGGTATTTAGATCTACAGGACTAGGTTCATGCTAACTGGGTCATCACTAAAGTCATTGAAGTAGTTGAAACTCCTATAGGTGCATCTAACATCTGCTCTCAACAGTTGCCTAAAACAGTTGCCTTATCAGCTCTGTATAGTATTTGCGAGAGAATTAGTATGTCGCCTGAGAGCAGGTGAGTATGTGTGGTCATTAATTAGCTCCTAGAACTGGAAAAATACATATCATGCTTAAATATGACTGGCTGTGCTTAATAATAGTAATCTCTCAATATATTATGCTCTACAGAGTAAGAGAAGAGAACATGGTAACACCATTAACGACTAAACAGTTCCTAGCCAAGCGTGATGGTAGTGAAACTGTCCATTAGTGGGGCTGGGTCAGCCTATACCGTTGCTGGGTAGATCCTCCGTGCGCGTCTGAGAGGGGAGAAAAATGGCCTCGGCAATTTGAAAGTTCCATAGGGGTGTGACTTGGTACGGGCCTGCGGTAGCCGTCTGCCAGCCCCAGGTTTCCGTGAAGGCCGTCACCTGTGTTCCACTGACTCGGTAGCTCAAAGAGGCCAGGTCTTCCCTATTTTGGGCGCCATGTAGGGCTCGGATGTTTCGCCGCCGCCAGCGGCGGGTGAGCCTCTGACGGTGTGGTCGGTGTCTTGGATTCAGACTCCATGTGGTCTTCAGCCTGGGAAGGCAGTGTGGGTGGCCCCCAGGACCGCGTCCCTGTCGTTGTAGGTATAGCTTCGGGCCTTGAGGCGCATCTTTAGGCCTGGTAGAGACTCTGTTGCCTGAGTGAAGCAGTCTTAAATGTGTTTTGGGTTTCACACGTCTCCTCCGCCTCTTCTCAGATGGCGTCTCATAAGCCTCCCGACTGATCAAGCTTGGAGCGGAGCGGGGAGGGTGCTGCGGGCCAGGTGGCGGTTTCATGTTTCGTGGTTTGCTTTCGAGCTTCTCCCAAAAGGCTGTGAATAGCTTATCAAGGCGGACCTCCAGCGGCTCCAGTAGGTCCCATGTAGTGGGAGACCATGTGGAGTCCGCCATCTTGTCTGCAGCTGCACAGATTGGCCGTCGTTTTCGGGTTACCCCTTCGTCGCTTGGCAGCAGGTATTGGGTCGCTGGGACCGGGATAACCCCCGCCGGTCCATAGGGGGGAGGAACGTGGACCTAGGCTCTGTTTGTAAGCTGTCGCCGGCAACGGAGGAGCGGCCGCCTCCCCCATGCCGGCCGTGCTTGTAGGCCTCAGGTTACTTTGCCGGGTGTTCTGTCGTCGGTACCTGGTATTTGGCACCAACGCGTAGCCCTTGTCAGCAGCTTTCAGTTGGTGTCTCGTTTGACGGGTTTTGGAGTCGTTTAGTGGCATTTTCCCGACTGATTCAGCATTTGGAGCGGGAGCAGCTTCGTCCTGCGTCCGCTCAGCTCAGCGTCCAGGCCACGCCCCCCGACATATATCTTTTAACACCCAAAATGTAGAACTGCAATGCTTTTATTGGTGGTATACATACTGTTAAGGATCAAATCAAGTGTTTGGTAATTTTGTATATCTGCCCCTGTCCAAATTGAATTAAATGCGTGCACGCTCCCAAAAGTAATTCACACCAGACACAAGTTTCAAGTTAATGAAAAACTTGAATGTTTAATCCAGGGGGCCGGTATGCCCCTTATAAAGCAGAAATACATCATATGCATAATTATAGATAACAGAGAAAATACATCAACAATTGGTTAGGTGTTAAGTGGTTAATCTAATGCACAGCCCACAGGGTGTGATGTCACTGTCATCATGCAGTTCTCCACATTCCAGCGACATCTTGTTAATTGGGTGGTTAGTCGATGGGAGGGGTAACTCCTAACAGCCAGTTTGAGCAGTTAATAATGAACACAGATGCACAGAGTAAATAGGCATTTTACTAAAGTTAATATTCTGTCCATAACAGTCCCCCCTTAAAATGACTATTTACCATCTAAAACAACTACCTACTATCCCTAACACTATCCCTAAAAGGCTGCAGCACATCTGTCTAACAGACCTCTCGAACACTTCCGCTGCGCTAGGACCAGTAGTGGCTTGTCCACTACCTTTCCCACAACAGGCTTTGCCCGTAGAGAAAGATGCTGTCCCTATGCTCTCCTTAAAGGGAAGTAGTTGGATATTTGGTATGGTGGGACTGTAGAGGTGTATCACAGTTTTTGTCATCAATCTCCTGGTGAAGGAAAGTTTTGGTGGTGCGGTCAATGGTCTGGTCAACTGTCTTCTGTAGGTATTTCTGAACACATGATAGCACACAACAGACAAAGATAACAAAGAGAAGCATCACTGTTAAAACAGCCATTCCTACCTGGAAGAGCACCTTCTGCCAACCATTCAACCATCAAAACCACCTATCCCATGAATTAGTGACCCCTGAATTCCTTTTTAATTCTTCTGAGAGACTTTCCAATTTTTCAATTGCCATGGTTACCTTCCCATTGGGGCCTGTGTTGTTAGGGATGAAAGTACAGCATGTCATGCTGTCTGGAAGTATTTTACACACTCCTCCCCTCTGCTAGTATCATATCTAGGGCCATTCTATTTTGAAAGGTCATTTGGGAGGTAGCCTGCAACTGCTCTGCCTGGCCCTGGAGGGCATCTCTAGTATAGTTGACAAAGCGCTGCTGGTTATAATAGGTGTAGTTGATCCAATTTACATTTTTATTAGCAGTGATGAGCGGAATCATGGATTTGAATCCTGCCGCAACTTCATCTCTTGCTTTAAATTCATTTGGCACTCCTATGGCATCTATGTATATGTGAGGGTCAAAGCTGCCCTTTACAGGAGTGTCTCTTTTTACTCTAAAATATGTGTGTGGTGAATCCAGAGGACCCTGGTGATTATCTTACATGTGTATGGGCATAATAATTTTGGCCAATTTTTTAATTTTAGCCAATTTTGGCCTACCATAGGCCTGTCAATCTGGATCTGAGTTACATAGCCAATAAATGTCTCCCAGGGATCTAACTTGATTTGTTAACAGGGCAACCGGAGGCTCTCGATAAGTAACACAATATCCAGAGGGGAATTTTCCCACAAATGTACCTGTGTCACTGTGCATGGAGTTGCAAGTGTAATTACCTGGATATACCGTGACTCCATCAGGTGGCTTGATATCCTTTTGGGTTAATGGGTATACCTTTTTCCATGATTCACATGCTGATGAATTGCTTTTTAACTGTACATAGAGACTTAGAAAACATGTTTCAACATCAGGAGGTAGGTTCATTGGCACTGTACCCAGATGGGGTGTGGCCCCACCACAAACATAACAGTTTTATTATGAGAATTGGCATTATATCTCATCCATTCAAGCCATAAGTTAGTGTCTGAAAAAACAGTCTCTACTGCCATAGTGTCTTCAAATGTAGGGTTAGCTATAGCTACCATGTCCTTCATAGGCGTGCGCAGCCTATTGCATTAGGGTGTGCACCCTAAAGCACAAACACACGCCGCATGTATATGTATATATATATATATATATATATATACACACACACATATATACATACACTGCTGTGTGTGTGTGTGTGTGTGTGTGTGCTGTTAGTGTGCTGTGTGAAGGTGGTGTGTGTAAGGGTGCTGCTGTGTGTGTGTATGTGTGAGGGTGCTGGTAGTGTGCTATGTGGTTGAGGGTGTTTGTGTGTGTGTGTGAGGGTCCTGTTAGTGTGCTGTGTGAGGGTGCTGTTTGTGTGATGGTGCTGTGTGTGTGAGGGTGCTGTTTGTGTGATGTGTGTGGGTGTCATGTATTTCTGAGGGTGCTGTTTGTGTGTGTGTGTTTGCGAGGGTGTTGTTAGTGTGCTGTGTGTGATGGTGTTGTGTGTTTGTAAAGGTGCTGTGTGTGTTTGTGAGGGTGCGGTTAGTGTACTGTGTGTGTGAGGGTGCTGTATGTGTGTTGTGTGTGTGAGGGTGCTGTTTGGGTGTTGTGTGTGTGAGGGTGCTGTGTGTGTGCTGTGTGTGTGTGAGGGTGCTGTGTGTGTGCTGTTTGTGTGAGAGTGCTGTATGTCTGTAGGTGCTTTTTGTGTGTGGGTGCTGTATGTGTGTGTGTGTGCTGTATGTTTGGACAGATTGTGGAGGTGGGGGCAGATTAGTAAATATCCCCCCTCCCTTCTTACCTTATGTAGGGAGGGGGGATCCTTGCTGCCATGTGCCATCCCTGGTGGTCCAGTGGAGAGTGAACTCTAGCCTGCGGGGCTAGAGTTAACTCTCGTGAGATCTGAGCGTTGCCGCGGCAACGCTCAGATCTTGCCAGAGGAACCTGGCGGAGCTGCTGTCTAGAGCTCCCCGGGTCCTCTCCTGCCTCCCTTCATGCTGCTGTGGGCCGGTGAGGTAGATCTTTGATCTCCCCGCCGGCCCATGGAGGCTTAGAGCAGAGCCGACACTCAGCGCCGGTTCTGCATGAGCCGACAGGGGAGAATAAAGTCCTGGGGAATAAAGTGTGGGAACCAAGATTCCCACCCCCCCAAAAAAATAATATACACTCCTGTGTGTGTGTGTGTGTGTGTATATATATATATATATATATACATATATACACACACACACATTGACACGCATACTCAAACACACACACATACACTCACAGACACACACACACTCATACATTCATAGACACACACATTCACAGACACACATATTCACATACACTGACACACATACACTGACACACATACACATTCACAGACACACATACACATTCACAGACACACATACACATTCACAGACACACATACACAGACACACATACACATTCACAGACACACATTCACAGATTCACAGACACACACACACATTCACAGACACACACACACATTCACAGACACACACACACATTCACAGACACACACACATTCACAGACACACACACATTCACAGACACACACACACATTCACAGACACACACACACACACATTCACAGACACACACATATTCACAGACACTCAGACACACACATATTCACAGACACACACACACACACACACACATTCACAGACACACATACAGACACACACACACAGTCACAGACACACACACACACAGTCACAGACACACACACACACATTCACACACACAAATTATTATTTTTTTAATTAAAAAAATGTCCACCCAGCCTCCCTACCTGGAGTGCTGGCGTGGACTTGTCCCTGGGGTCCAGTGGGTCGGGCGGCTCTCTCAATATCAGCCGCGGCGAGGGAGCTGTGAGCTTTCTGCTCCCTCTCGCCGCACGGGCTGTCTGCTGTAGCTGGGAGCCGGAATATGACGTCATATTCTGGCTCCCAGCATCAGCAAGCAGCGCGCGGCGAGAGGGAGCAGAGAGCTCACAGCTCCCTCGCCGCGGCTGATATTGAGAGAGCCGATGGGGGGGGGGGGGTCCATAACCTCTTGCCCCCCCTCCCATCCATGACAGGGGGGACATGGGGGGGAGGAAGGGGGGCGCTGAGTGCCTGCAGGAACAGCGTTCCTGCACAAAAAAAGTGCAGGACTCAATCCATAGGTGTGCCGCGGGGATTAGGGTGTGCCCAGGCACACCCGGCACACCCCGTGCGCACGCCTATGATGTCCTTAAGAGTCTTGATATGCGGTTTGAGAGGGTTAACAGTCGTGTCTTGTGTCTACCCACTCAGGTGATTTGTACATGTCTTGTAAATAGAAACATGAATAGAAATAGGAACCACCCCCTCTCCAGTACATTCCCATTATATACTCTCCAGTTTCTCCTGGACTAGGGTGTTCTATGTTTAAGGTAAGCTTCATTGGAGTTGACCCTGTTGGTTTGTGTATAGTCATTCTGTGTAATAAGCATTTACCATTTCTGTGAGCTGCTGAGGAAAGTAACAGCCTAGCCTGGGAGCTGAACCAAACAAAATCTCATATGGGGATAGGCTAAACCGCCCTCTTGGTGTATACCTCACGCTAAACAAAGCTATGGGAAGACTTTCTGGCCAGGACAGGTTAGTCTCTTGGGCCATCTTGAGCATTCTGGCCTTCAGAGTGCCATTTATGCGTTCTACCTTACCACTACTCTGTGGGTGATAGGGTGTGTGGAATGCAAGGGTCACCCCCAGTGCTGCCCAGATCTCTTTGGTCAGTAGTGCAGTGAAGGCTGTACCCTGGTCACTTTCTAGCACCTCAGGAACTCCATATCTGCAGACGATTTCGGTGAGTAGACCTTTGGCTGTGGTCTTGGCAGTTATGCTGGTGACAGGGAAGGCTTCTGGCCATCCTGAGAACATGTCCACTATGACTTGTAGAGAAAGAGAGAGAAGTTGGCGCACACAATGGATAATTTTTCAGCAATCTGTAATAAATATGACAGAACCTTCATAGGGCAACATATATAGAAAAATTTTCAAATATACGTATAACTGGAAAAACTCACAATTTAGAGTGCCATATGAGTCGGCTCTCTACTGTAATTGCAGGTAAGTAATTCCAGTACGGGAAATAGCCGCAATGGTAATGGTCCCCCAGGAAACCGAAACTTCAACTCCTCCTGGATAAAATTTCAGGAACCAAGTTTTGCTAAAATACTTCTTTATTCAATATAAAATATAGTAAGAATACTGGCACAATGCGTTTCGACCAATACAATGGTCTTCCTCAGGTGCATAAACATCAAGTAAAAATAACAGGCTTAAATACCTAGCAATGTAAATAAACAATGCAAAACACATGTGGAAAATTACAGACAAACCCCTCCCAATTTGTCCATATATTTTTACAGCATATATTAGTTATGAATGATGGACTATAACAGATAGAAAAATAGAAGAATGGGCTGGAAAACCACCAGAACAAAGAGGTGGGAATCCTGCTCATTCACAAATATATACCTCTAAAAGTACATGTACTGTCACATGAAAGGTGGAGGAGAAAAAAAAAAGGAAGGGAGGGTTGTTAAACCTTTATTGGGAAAAACCTTAAATATTTAATTATATAAAGCTGGTTAAGACATTACCAGAGACAAATACACCACAAAGGTGTATGAGTGAGCGAAATAAGTGCTCACAAACACTAGCTAGAGCGAACACAGGTAAAAAGATATATATATATATATAGACCACTTGAAAGGTAGAACACTATGGAAGTGCAATATATATGCTAAATCGAGTAATCATACCATAGAATTGGTATTGGAGCAAAGAGGAAGTATGGGTGGGAATATATAGTATGCCTTGGTGGTAGTAATAATGCCACTGGGAGCAGTAGCTATAGTTGCTAATACAGGCAAAAATATGAGGGTAAAGTGGATGCCATGTAAAAGTAATTGACTCTCACAAAATAGTAACTTGCCCTCCACAGCATAAATAACAAAAAGAATGAGAGACAAAAATATTGAGTACAGGTGCTACTGATGCAGGAGTCCTGTTAGGTAATGTCTTAACCAGCTTTATATAATTAAATATTTAAGGTTTTTCCCAATAAAGGTTTAACAACCATCCCTTCCTTTTTTTTTTTTTTTTCTCTCCTCCACCTTTTATGTGACAGTACATGTACTTTTAGAGGTATATATTTGTAAATGAGCAGGATTCCCACCTCTTTGTTCTGGTGGTTTTCCAGCCCATTCTTCTCTTTTTCTATTTATTGTTTCGGGGTCAAGCCCCTTATACATCTTGTAACCTCTACAGAGGCTGGGGAGTTGGTTTCTTCCAACACCCTATATCCTCTGTCTCCTTCTATGACTATAACAGATATATTTTGTTTAACCCCTTAAGGACACATGACATGTGTGACATGTCATGATTCCCTTTTATTCCAGAAGTTTGGTCCTTAAGGGGTTAAAATCTCTAGTGCCCTTAGACCAGTGTTTCCCAATTCTTGTTACGCCAAAAGTTTGAAAAATAAAATGGCCGCGTGCGGTGAGGGAGCAGTGATCTCCCTGCTCAGCTCCCTTGCGCACATAGCAGTGATGCTGCAGCCTGAACATGACGTCACTCCGGCATCACTAAGAGACGCACGAGGGAGCTGAAAAGGGAGATCACTGCTCCCTCGCCGCCCACACATCACCGGCTCAGCAACCCCACTGGACCACAGGGACTCCATGCCAGCACGCCTAAAGGTAGGGGGACTGGGTGGAGTAAATTGTAAAAAAATTGTATGTGTGTCTGTTAGGGAGTTTGTATGTGTTTGTGTGTCTGTTCACTATGATACAGTGTGTCAAAGGGTTCCACTGTGAAAATTGGGAAACCCTGCCTTAGACTATCCTAAAAGTGTGGAATTGGCACCCTAAACAATCACACGTTATCTTTATTCCACTCCTAAAATCTGATAACTGTCCAAACACATAACTCTATAATAATTCCGTATAACTTTTTGTCCCAATGTCCATGACTATTTAAAATGCCTTGCTAATAGTTTGTTTAAAATCCAAAGTCTGAAACCAGAGGTGAAGCAGTCACTATAATACCTTTTCCAGCATGTTGTCAGGGTAGACAAAAATTGTTGGTACAGCATTTTCTCTCAAGCGCACTGTTTGTCCTGTTCTGTCAAAACAAGATTCTTCAAAATGTTTGGAGCAAAGAAATGTATGAAGTGCAGGGAAGAAATTATCTCTGTTCACATACTTCAGCCATTCAGTTCTTCTCTTTAAATTTGATGGGAATCTAAGTGGAGAGAACAAAAGGAATTAAAATAATCTTCATATGAAAGTTTGTATCACAATAATTAATTTTAGTCTATATTGCAATTACACTGTATAAGGCATAAATTAAAATGCATTAGCTTCAGTACAGACCGGCACAACACATGTCCTGCCAAAGGATTTCGTGTGCCTGTACACTAAGAAAGCCCATCATGCTGTGGTCCTTTAACAGCGAGACTGGGCCCCTTTCTTATTGGCAGTATAGGAGGAATTGAAAGCTAGAGAGACGTGGAGTCGCATGGTAGGGGGAGGCAGTGAGGAGGGGATCATGGCCGGAAAAGACAGGTGGACATAGTATAAGGCTGCAGGAGCCAGCCCCTAACTCCCAACAGCGTAAGGCTGCCTGTCGCTCTGTGTCTGTGTGTGTCTGTATGGCTTTCAGTGTCTGTGTGTGTGTGTGTGTGTGTGTATCTGTTTGTCTGTCAGTGTTTGTTTGTCAGTGTGTGGTTCTGTTTGTCTGTACGTGTGTGCGCATGTGTATATCTGTATTTTTATATGCAATTTTATACCCTTACATGGAAAGCGAGGTGCTAAAAACTAGCGGCCTGAAGATGCTTAGCCTATTTTAATTTTGGCTCCTGCCAAGTTGTGCAGGTCTGCTATAGTCAAAGACAAGTAAAGCAGCTTGTCTACCAATTGTCTGTTAGCTTAACTTTGTTTCAAGTTAACATTATTTTAAGGAGTTCTACTACTAAAACAGGATAACTAAATTTGTTTTGGTTTGTTATTTAGAATTATGCTTCATCTAAAATTATCGCTTCAGAACTAACACATTTGAAAAACGACAAAAAATATGGATGCTTTTATTCCCAATTTTACAGAGGATATCAAATTAAGCGCTGTATAGCTCCCTAATTTAGTATTCCTAAAAATAGTAATTCCACATATGGGTACCAAATTAGGGAGCTATCTACTAAACAGCTGACTGAAAGATCAACATTAAAAAAATGGCTTTTCTCTTAATTTTAATCAGCTGTTTAGTAGATAGCAATCTAATTCATACATGGGATTGTTAAAACTGAGGGTACCAATTTAGGGACATATCTGCTAAGCAACTGAAACAGCAAAATTATGAAACAAGACTTTTCTTAATTTGGAACTTTACACTGTTAAGTAAATTGCTCCCTAAGTTGGTATCCTATCCTTATATAGGATGGCCATAATTAAGCATACATATTTAAGGAGCTGTTGAGTTTAGTAGATACCATATAAAGGTACCAAATTGGGGAGCAATGTACTAAAAAGCTGAAAGACCAAAATAAAGAAAATGGCTTTTCTTAATTTTGACCTTTCCGCTGGTTAGAAGATGGCTCCCTAATTTGCAATCCTGTGTATATCACATAGATTCTATACACAGACAGCAAATATATTCCATATACATGCAGCACATACATGTTGTATACATGCACAGTCTACATGTGTGTTTGACATATTTTAGGATACCAAAACAGGGAACTATCTGCTACACATAATTCCCACCTTAATTGGTACCTTTAAATATGGCAAACATGTATGTATAAAGAATGTATGTATTTATAATGTATTTGCTGCATGTGCACAGAATGTATATGCTGCTTGTATATAGAAAATATATAGTGCATGTATATGCAGTGTGTATATAGAATGTATGTGATATACACAGCATAGCAAATTAGTGCTCTTTCTTCTAAACAGAATTAAGAAAAAAGCCAATTCTCCAATTGTCATCTAAAATGTTAAATTCACTTTTCATTTTACAAAGACAACAATTAACAGTTTAGTGAATCTTGTTTATTTAACAATTCTTATGTTTGTAAAATAAGCTGTGCCATTTGAAAATACCTATTTATGTTATTGCATGGGTATAGCAGGAATATTACAGGTATTCTAGAATTCAATCCCAGCCCATCTACCATAGTACACAGCAATACAGCATTTTCATGTTTTTGAATAACTCCAGAATGTGAAGGCAGTGAACCAGATAGTCCAGGACCACTGTGAAAAGTTTTATTTACATTTTTTTTATTTCTACAGAAATAAGACCAAAACTATACTTGTTTTTAAACATGCGTACATGCGTACATGCATGCACAAATATACACATAGAACCATGCTGGCAGACATTTACACCGACACATAGATGTGCATGTTTAACCCCTTAAGCACTGAGCCAAATGTACACGTTGTGATCAAAACAAAACGTAAACAAAAACTTGAATTGCGCTATATGTCTCTTCAGGCGTAATTCGCCTCTTTCAAATTATGTGGACCCACACTTATTATATGTCATTGTATTCAGGGAAACAGGGCTTTCATATAACATCAAATATTTAGGTATGAAACATAATTTAATATAAATACAATATTTAAAAATGGGAGAAAATAAGAAATGTAAAAAAAATAATTTAGTTCTACGTGACATTTTAACTGAATGTTATAATACTGTTTGCTTTTACTGCAATAAAATAAACATATTTGTGTTCAGCGATGTATCACGTGTACAGGGCCGGCCTTAGGGGTGTGCGAGCTGTGCGGTCGCACAGGGCGCCATGGAGCAGGGGGCGCCGTGCGGCCGCACAGCCGTTTTAAAAAAAAAAAAAAAAAAAAAAAAAATATATTTTTTTTTAAATTTGCAGTGGGGGCGGAGCTTACCGTGCGGCGGGGGCGGAGCTAAAAGCGCCGGAAAACTGCTGCAGGGGACATTGGCGGATCCAGGGGGGGGGCAACGGGGCAATTGCCCCCCCCCCCGAGATTCCCCCCTGCCGGCTAGTGCAGGGCTGGCATTGCCCAAGCGCCAGCCCTGCAATGTGCCTGCGGACCGGGGAGAGTGATCAGTGATCTCCCTCCCCGGTCCGCAGGCACTGTGCTGACAGCCGGCGGGGGAGGGAGGGAGGACCCGGGAGCTGTTACCAGCAGCTCCTCCGGGTCCTCCTCTCGCGAGATTTGGAGCGTTGCCGCGGTTACCACGGCAACGCTCCAAATCTCGCGAGAGTGAACTCTAGCCCTGGAGCGCGGGCTAGAGTTCACTGGAACCACTGGACCACCAGGGATTCCCCACTGGGACCACCAGGGATCCAGAAATGTCCCCCCTCCTCCTCAATAAAGGTAAGAAGGGAGGGGGGGCATAAATATATTTTATTAATACATTTTTTTTTTTATTAAAAAAGCGCCCCTTCCCTCCTCCCCCCCATACACACTGCCCCACATACACACACTACACACACTGCCCCCATACACACACTGCCCCCATACACACACTGCCCCCATACACACACTGCCCCCATACACACACTGACCCCATACACACACTGACCCCAAACACACACTGACCCCAAACACACACTACAAACACTACACACACTGCCCCACATAAACACACTGACCCCATACAGACACTACACACACTGACCCCATACACACACTGACCCCATACACACACTGACCCCATACACACACTGTCCCCATACACACACTGCCCCACAAACACTGCCCCATACACACTACACACACTTCCCCCTTACACACTGACCCCATACACACACTGCCCCACATACAAACACTACACACACTGTCCACATACAAACACTGCACCCATACACACACTGCCCCCATACACACACTGCCCCACAAACACTGTCCCCATACAACACTGTCCCACAAACACTGTCCCACAAACACTGTCCCACAAACACTGTCCCCATGCACACACTGCCCCATACACATACTGCCCCGCACACTGCACACCCATACCCACACAGTGCCCTACACAAACTGCTGCCCCATACACACATTGCCCCAAACACACACACACGACCCCCCCATACACACAGTGCCCCCCATACACACACTGCCCCACATATACATACAGTGCCCCCATACACACACTGTCACCCTTACGCACTCACACTCACTTCACCGCTCACACACACACACTGCACCTTTCACACACACTTCACCCCTAACACACACCACTTCTCCTATGCCCTATATCCCAGCAGACCCCAGGTAAGTTGTCAAACTGTTCTTAAACGGTATGACTACTTACTCTGGGGTGGGATCCTGGCACTACTGGCACCATAACTACTACACTGAGCTGTAGTGGTTATTGTGCCAGGATTATTTTTTTTTAATAATCTACAAGTGCCCCTCCCGAGATCAGGCTCTGGATCCGCCACTGGCAGGGGAAGCAGGAAGGAGTCCCTGCTTCCCCACCAAACAGTCATCAGGAGCTGCACTGCCTCCACAATGAACTCCACAGGTAACTGTGTGATTGCCAGGTGAGTGTGACTCTCTGCCTATGTGTATGACTGTCTGCCTCTGTGTGTGTGTGTGTTACTGTCTGTGTGTGTGTGTATGACTGTCTGCCTCTGTGTGTGTGTGTGTGTTACTGTCTGTGTGTGTGTATGACTGTCTGCCTCTGTGTGTATGACTATCTGCCTGTGTGTGTGTGTGTGTATGACTGTCTGCGTGTGTGTGTGTGTGTGTATATGACTGTCTGCCACTGTGTGTCTGTGTGTATTACTGTCTGCCACTGTGTGTCTGTGTGTATTACTGTCTGCCTCTGTGTGTTTGTCTGTGTGTATTACTGTCTGCCTCTGTGTGTGTGACTGTGTATGACTGCCTCTGTGTGTATGACTGTCTGCCTCTGTGTGTATGACTGTCTGCCTCTGTGTGTATGACTGTCTGCCTCTGTGTATATGACTGTCTGCCTCTGTGTATATGACTGTCTGCCTCTGTGTGTCTGTGTGTATGACTGTCTGCCTCTGTGTGTATGACTGTCTGCCTCTGTGTGTATGACTGTCTGCCTCTGTGTATGACTGTCTGCCTGTGTGTGTGTGTGTGTGTGTGTATGACTGTCTGCCTCTGTGTGTATGACTGTCTGCCTCTGTGTGTATGACTGTGTGTGTGTCTGTGTGTATTACTGTCTGCCTCTGTGTGTGTCTGTGTGTATTACTGTCTGTGTGTGTCTGTGTGTATGACTGACTGTCTGCCTGTGTGTGTCTGTGTGTATGACTGTCTGCCTTTGTGTGTCTGTGTGTGTGTGTATGACTGTCTGCCTGTGTGTGTGTGTGTATGACTGTCTGCCTGTGTGTGTGTGTGTGTATGACTGTCTGCTTGTGTGTGTGTGGATGTCTTCCTGTGTGTGTATGGCCGTCTGACTCTGTGTGTGTGTGTGTGTGTGTGTCACATACAACCAATACACGCATATCACACACTGTTAATATACCCATTACAAATATCACACATAGCATACATATCACACACAGTCATCACACGTACTATTACATACACAGACAACACAAACATAACAGCATACATGGATGACGGGGGGGGGGGGGGGGCGCTGTGAAGATTTTTCGCACAGGGTGTCTAAATGCCTAAGGCCGGCCCTGCACGTGTAAAACAGTATCCCCTATGTACAGGTTTGATGGAGTTTTGGGAAGTTACAGGGTCAAATATAGCATGTTACATTTTTCAGTATTTTCACATTGAAATTCGCCAGATTGGTTACGTTGCCTTTGAGACTTATGGTAGCCATGATGGCATACCATCTGCAAAAGTAGACAACCCAAGGTATTGCAAATGGGGTATGTCCAGTCTTTTTCAGTAGCCACTTGGTCACAAACTCTGGTCAAAGTTTGTGTTAATATTTGTTTGTGTGTGAAAAATGCAAAAAACTAATTTGAACGCCAATTTTGGCCAGTGTTTGTGACCTCGCGATCACATGGCCCAGGAGGGCCGGAAAGTAAGAAGGGGGACTCCCTAGGCTGCCAGGTGAGTTTCCACACCGCGTTTGCCGGTGTGGCATCACCGGCAACCGGGTAAATAGAAAGGGCGGCGGAGACGTGCTAAGCACGCACAGACACACACAGATAAACATTGCCTGGGATATACACATATTGAATCACATACTATAAGGGCCAACCCCCGGAGCGAATAGGGAGGGGGGAGTGTCATGGCCAGGGTGCATATTTTATTACACTATGAAATATTATCCTTTAATGTAATTTGTGTAGCAAATGGCACGAATTACAGAGATGGTAGTGCTGAGGTCAAAAGGGGGTTACATCCTTTGAAGCTGGGACCCCCACAGAGGTCGGATGACAGAAGGGGAAGTGTGGATGGCATAGCAATGTTGAAAGGATTTTACTAGTATGGATGTGAAGTAATCAAGGCTCTGCAAGGTGTGAGGTTCTACACTTGGAAAAAGTCTGAATGTCTCTTCATCCATTTGGCCTGTACCTTGTAAGGAATGAGTAAATCACTTTGATATGTAAATGCCATTAGCTTTGTTCCAGTATCATACCCAAAGGAAGGACAAAAACATTCATATTTACCCCACAGAATAATAATAAAGCCTCAGTTTTATTATATTTGGAATGGGACAAGCCCAATCTTTTAATTAAGCCTAAACATGAGTTGCACAACTTAAACCGTGTGGCAGGAATTGTGATGTCTGTCCTATTGGATCACAGGTGGGGCGTGCAACATGTCTATGGAATGGGAAAACAATAACAAATTCATAGAGGCAATTATTATTTCTGTGGCAAGTACAGTAGAGGAGATATAAACCAAAAGTTTATATTTGGCTTGTTGTTTCTGGAACAAAGGAGGTGGTCACTTAGAATCACTATAGGTACGCCCCTGGGTGGGGTGTGATAATTCCACCGGGTATATCTCCTGTGATCCTGAAGGGTGGGGGTGTACTTGCTTGGGGCCAAGATCTAATTTTGAGTGAGTCACCATCATCCTTCCTTGCCAGAGACCCCCTGGACAGAAGTTGTACTTTGAAAACCTAAGTGAGTAATTAGGACTTCTGTTATTTTATCCTTTTTGTTTTTAAATGCTGTTGGTGTAAATAATTTGTTTATTATATATTGTTATATGCACTGTGACTATTTTTGCTCATAATAAACATTCATTTATTAAGTTCTACCTTTGTCTGGTTAAGAATCACGTTACCTGAAGAGACTAGTTAGTATTTTTGCAATTACATAGATATTGTGCTAAGTAATATTTGGTGGGTTTTTATTGTTGATTTACCTGGGGGACCAAGGCACCCCATTTATAAATGGTCTTGGTGGTGGCAGCGTTAAGATAGTAATAGTTATATTGTTATGTTTAAGTGTGGGTGGTGTTAAAAGGGGGATTTTGTCATTATTTCCGGTCTAGTGCAGACCAATAGTGTGCTTTAACCCTTTCACCACCACAACTACGTCACGCACACTCTTGGAGTAGGGTGCGTTCGTGACAAATTGGTGGCGCAGCGGTGGGATAACTAAAAGATTTTTCATCTTTTTATACCAGATTTTAGTGTTGCTGGATTTGTTGGTTAATCCAGGCACTAAAAGAAATTGTGTCTCAATTATATTTACACCTCAACAGTCTCCTCCCCCCCCTTCTCTGTTTTTTCTTTGCTATCTTTTATTTACTAAATGGAGTACCAGGCACAGTCCAAGGCAGTGCTAGACCAGCTTTTCCGGGAGAGATCTATTCCCTGTCGGGGAAAATCAAAAGAGGAACTATTACAAGCACTGGTGGACTATGATATGCAACAAGCGGTGCAAAATGATGCCTCAAACACTGCAGAGGAGATACCTGCAGCTTTTGTCAATGATGTATCGAGATCTGGAGATCCTTTAGATTCGTACTTGCAAACTGTGTTGAAATATGTGGACTCAGCAGATACAAACCAAAAACTGCAGCTTATCCTTAAATATCAGGAGGGTGAAAGAGAGGCCGCAGAGCGCCAAGCTGCCAGAGAGCATGAACTAAAAATGGCTGAGTTGGAGAGGTTGACTGCCTCCCCTATAAGTATTAATTCCAGAGACTCTTCTGCACCCAAACCACGTGCAGAGAATTTTCCAACTTTGGACAAAGATGGTGATTTGGATGTTTTCCTGCGCAGTTTCGAGAAAGTTTGCAGGCAGTACCAGCTACCAAAGGACCAGTGGGCAAAATACCTCACCCCTGGTCTCAGAGGTCCTGCACTGGAAGCATTTGCTGCGCTTCCAGCAGAATTCGATGATGATGTGATTAAGGCTGCCTTGCAAAAACGGTACAACCTTACTCCTGAGGTGTACCGAAAGAAATTCAGGACTTTGCAAAAGCATCCCACAGAAAGTTATGCAGCAGTGGTGGGGCACCTGGCGACAGCATTCCGACAGTGGACTACAGGGCTGGAGATTACCACTTTGGAAAGTTTGCAAGACTTGTTAATAAAAGAACAGTTTTTGCAGCTCTGCCCAGCCGATGTACAGGAATGGTTGCTGGACCGGAACCCCAAAACGGCATTGGAGGCGGGTAAGCTGGCAGATTTCCACGCTGTCAATCGAGCAACAGTGGACCGGAGCAGAGGTTTTGCCAAGGGAACATCCAGCTGGAGGACCACACCACCACGACTCCCCATCACCAGGCCTAGCGGGCCATCTTTTGTTTCAGCTCCTACCTCAGGGAGAGGGGGAGCTAGTGCCATGTCTGCGCAAGGAGATAGTCGCAGATGTTTTATGTGCAACCAAGTGGGGCACATTAGTGTTGCTTGCCCTGGGAAACGGCAGCCAGCATTATCAGCTGGGGAGGGACGCTCCTCGGAACCAACGTCCTCTGTGTTGTTTGTAACCAGATCAGAGGGCAGCAACAATGTGAATCTGCAACCTGTGACAGTTGGAGGAGAGGTAACTGTGGGACTCAGGGACACTGGGGCAGATGTGACTCTTGTGCGTCCAGAGCTAGTGCGCTCTGAGGACTTAATTCCTGGCAAGACTCTAGCAGTTAAAAGAATTGGGGGGATACGGCTTGTAGTGCCAATGGCACGAGTTTATTTGGATTGGGGAGCGGGGAAGGGTTTCAGAAATGTGGGGGTAGATGAGAATATCCCTGCAAATGTATTACTTGGTACTGACTTAGGTAGATTGTTATCCCAGTATGTGCCTGAAAGTAATGTGTGTTTTAAACCCAAGACTCATAGGGGCCCTACTGTGCAGAGGGCAATATGTAAAAGTGTACGTAGACTACCTTGCTGGGAGGGAGGGCAGAATGAGCATGTGTGCCAGGCTGTGCCAGAACCAGAGGTGTCTGTGGTAACAGGTGAAAGTTTGCCAGGGCAACTTTACTGGGAGGGAGGGCAGAATGTGTGTCAATCTGTGCCAGAACCAGGGCTGTCCGTGGAAACATGTGAAAATGTATGCAGACAATTGTGCTGGGAGGGAGGGCAGAATGAGCATGTGTGCCAGGGTGTGCCAGAACCAGAGGTGTCTGTTGTACCAGGGGAAAGTTTGCCAGGGCAACTTCTCTGGGAGGGAGGGCAGAAGGTGTGTCAATCTGTGCCAGAATCAGGGGTGTCCGTGGAAACTTGTGAAAATGTATGCAGACAATTGTGCTGGGAGGGAGGGCAGAATGAGCATGTGTGCCAGGCTGTGCCAGAACCAGAGGTGTCTGTGGTAACAGGGGAAAGTTTGCCAGGGCAACTTTACTGGGAGGGAGGGCAGAATGTGTGTCAATCTGTGCCAGAACCAGGGGTGTCCATGGAAACATGTGAAGGTGTATGCTGGCAATTGTGCTGGGAGCGAGAGCAGAATGAGCATGCATGCCAGTCCGGGCCAGAAATAAGAGTGCCTGCAATACCATGTGTAAGTGGGCAAAAACAACTGCAAGGGGAGGCAGGGCTGGATGAGCGTGTGTGCCTATCTGTGTCAGAGCCAGGGTTGTTTGAGATGCCATGTGAAAACATAAATGGATCAAACCACTGGGAGTCAGGGCAGGATGAGTTGATATGTTCCCCTGTATCTCAGTCAGGAGTATGTCAGGTGTGTGGGGATATTTATGGGATAATAATTGTAAACATATGAGAAATTGCCCACTATTTCAATTCTCAGATCCCTAATCGTTATCGTTATAAGTGAAATGTATGATCATATACCGGTAATTAAAATCACAAATTGTTATAAATATATAATTTTTATTTTTATATTCAAATGATAATAATATAAGTAACATGCATGATAATAATCAATGGAATTTCAGTATAACATTAATATGCAATACAATATGGCAATAATCAATGAATATTCAGTATAAAACAATATATGCAATACAATAGGCCATTTACTTCCTGGTTAATATAAACGCCTCTACAGCACTTAGCTGTCAGGACAATTTATGATAGGCTTCACAGAGACAAAGAAGGTTTCCCAGGGAGATAGAGCATTCCTTAGAGCTGCAGCGTGAAGTCGTAAAAAAAAACTTTAGCTGGCAGTTTAGAAATAACCCTTGCAATGCTGGCTAGACCTCCTAAGTAGTTAAGATCTACTCCTATGTAATTTTAATAAATAACATTTAACCAGTCATCAACCATTTCCTTGATTTTATCCAATGAGAGAAATCTACTATGTTATATTAGCTGATATTTTATTAATTTGTCTAAACAGATATTTTATCTTATTTTAGAGGAAATCATACAGCTGGATAAATGGTCATGATATGCTAACGTGATATTAATCACACAAATACATTAATGGCTATATAAATCCCAGCTGCAGATAGGATGATATAACCATATATATATTCTTTAATAATTAAGATTTCTAAATATGAAATCTAATCATGATTTATCCAGTCATATATCATGCTATTAATTTAATTAATTTAAATTAATTAATTAAATGCCTGTATATTTACCAGTTAAGTAGATGTTTTCTCATCAGACGTTCTCAGGTAGCTAAGTGTCATGGGTCTCTTTCTCTGCATGGAGTGTCTTGATTTTCTGAGTGTCCGATTCTGCCTGGATCTCTCTGAATCTCCCTGAATCTCCCGAGAGTGTTGTAATGTCTCTCTCTTCAATCTTTGAATTTCCGACCCTCCCTTGTCTTAACTTTTTAAAGGGGAAATTCCTCTAAGTGATAGCCAATCACAAATGTGGGGTGTGGTTCCCTTCTAGGTAACCAATTTAATATTTGGACTCTAGATGGCAGCATTGTTCCACTACACATACCTATCCAGGAAAGAGTTAACTTTTCCTGGTGGCTATTTTTGACGTCATTTACGTTATCTTTATGTAGCCATAATTTTATATTCACTTGTCAGATCACAGGGTCTTTCTCAGTTTTGTCCAGACTATGCGTCTGCAAATTCTGCTATAATTCCTAAAATTGATAGTTTGTGAACTAAGTTTCACCTTAAACTATAATGGGACGTTGTACAATATCGAAAGTAAAATTTAATTATTTAATCTCATCTGTCACCTAAGTCTGGGAATAGAATTTATTATATTCCATTAGTAATTAGACAGTCTGTCCACCCCCATTCTCAATGTCTTATCTATTTGGTTTGTTTATATACACATTCCATTCAGCTCTGGCTAAGCGGTCAGTTTTAGAGAAAGGAAAGAAATTCTGTGTCTCTTTTGTTAGCTTGAAACTAACAAAATGGAGTCTGGTCTGTTCAACAATGACTTCAGAATATACACTTTGTATTTCTATCATAGCACAAAATGTCTGCCGATATAAATACCCTGACAGGTGCCAGAAAAAGGAGAAAGTGAGGGGCTATGTGAGATTGTGGGAGGATGGCCTGGCTCGGAGAGGAAATTATGTGAGTGTGTGCCACATTATGTGCCTGACCAAGGGGTGTCAAAGGTGTCATGTGACAATGTGCAGGAAGAGAATTCTAGGGACAGAGGGCTGAATGAATATGTGTGCCAATATGTGCCTGAAGCAAATGTATCAGATGGGCTGTGTGAAAGTATGGAGGGAAAGCATGGCTGTAAGGGAGGACAGAGTGCGTGTGAGCTTTACTTTGCACCAGACTCTGCCAGTTTCCAAGGTTCTGTATGTGTGAGGACATGGAGTGAAAGTGAGGGAGAGACAGAGGTTCCATCGGTAGAAAGGGGGACCCGTCCACGGCCTGCCCAAAGTGAGGGGCAGTGACAGACTCAGCCTGTGGGTCCAGGGAGAATGGCCGCAGGGGAGCATACTGGTGAGGGAACCAGGAACCTTGTCAGCTTATCACAATCACATCTCACACATACACCCAAGCCAGCTCAGGAGAAGGAATCTGTCTCTAAGCAACTTTTTGATTCTGAACCAAAGGTTCAGAGTCAAAAAGGGCAACAAGCCCTGCAGACAGACCACAAACTAAAAAAGATAAGGAGTGTGGATACATTGCAGGTACCCTGGGAGTGTCCTCTGTCTCATCTTTTGTGTGCTTACAGGGGAGTACTGCAGAAATTGGTTGGTTTCTTCCCCTTAGAGCTACTACATGGGCGCAGTGGGTGCGGCCCAAGAGATGTGACCAGAGCGCAGTGTGAGAAGGAAACAGGCAAATCAGGCATGTGTGTTGTGGATATGGCTGTTCTATGGCTTAGGGACAAAGGGCAAGCCTTTTTGGGGGAGGTGTGCGAACACATGAGGGCTACCCCATTCATGGAGAACCAGAGTTATGAAAAAGATGAGTGTATGAGGTGGAGGCAAAAAGGAACAAGTGTTGATACGCAAGGTAGAGGCATGTGAGCCTTCTCCCATTGCGTCTTTTATTTGGGGGAGGTGTCACGGCCAGGGTGCATATTTTATTATTACACTATGAAATATTATCCTTTAATGTAATTTGTGTAGCAAATGGCACGAATTACAGAGATGGTAGTGCTGAGGTCAAAAGGGGGTTACATCCTTTGAAGCTGGGACCCCCACAGAGGTCGGATGACAGAAGGAGAAGTGTGGATGGCATAGCAATGTTGAAAGGATTTTACTAGTATGGATGTGAAGTAATCAAGGCTCTGCAAGGTGTGAGGTTCTACACTTGGAAAAAGTCTGAATGTCTCTTCATCCATTTGGCCTGTACCTTGTAAGGAATGAGTAAATCTCTTTGATATGTAAATGCCATTAGCTTTGTTTCAGTATCATACCCAAAGGAAGGACAAAAACATTCCAATTTACCCCACAGAATAATAATAAAGCCTCAGTTTTATTATATTTGGAATGGGACAAGCCCAATCTTTTAATTAAGCTTAAACATGAGTTGCACAACTTAAACCGTGTGGCAGGAATTGTGATGTCTGTCCTATTGGATCGCAGGTGGGGCGTGCAACATGTCTATGGAATGGGAAAACAATAACAAATTCATAGAGGCAATTATTATTTCTGTGGCAAGTACAGTAGAGGAGATATAAACCAAAAGTTTATATTTGGCTTGTTGTTTCTGGAACAAAGGAGGTGGTCACTTAGAATCACTATAGGTACGCCCCTGGGTGGGGTGTGATAATTCCACCGGGTATATCTCCTGTGATCCTGAAGGGTGGGGGTGTACTTGCTTGGGGCCAAGATCTAATTTTGAGTGTGTTACCATCATCCTTCCTTGCCAGAGACCCCCTGGACAGAAGTTGTACTTTGAAAACCTAAGTGAGTAATTAGGACTTCTGTTATTTTATCCTTTTTGTTTTTAAATGCTGTTGGTGTAAATTATTTGTTTATTATATATTGTTATATGCACTGTGACTATTTTTGCTCATAATAAACATTCATTTATTAAGTTCTACCTTTGTCTGGTTAAGAATCACGTTACCTGAAGAGACTAGTTAGTATTTTTGCAATTACATAGATATTGTGCTAAGTAATATTTGGTGGGTTTTTATTGTTGATTTACCTGGGGGACCAAGGCACCCCATTTATAAATGGTCTTGGTGGTGGCAGCGTTAAGATAGTAATAGTTATATTGTTATGTTTAAATGTGGGTGGTGTTAAAAGGGGGATTTTGTCATTATTTCCGGTCTAGTGCAGACAAATAGTGTGCTTTAACCCTTTCACCACCACAACTACGTCACGCACACTCTTGGAGTAGGGTGCGTTCGTGACAGGGAGCATGACTGTTCCCCTGAGGGGTTAGCATTGCAACCAAATGGATACAGTTGGAAGCAGGGAATTCTGGGAAAATTACCAGACTACTGGAGCCTGGCATGTCTTTCCTGTGGTAGACCCTGTAAAAATTACATTTATTAAATTAAGTTTTCCTTCCACATAAAATGGCTAGTGCTTCAGATATGACAAGGGAGGCATTACTCACTCTGCTATATGCTTTCCATAGGGCTGATGGTCAGAGTCCTATGCTTCCTTAATACAAGGGGTCATGGAGGGCTCAGGGGAACATGGTGGATTGGAACGAGAAGTGGCTTCTTCACCTGTGAGCAGACGGGCCTGGCCCAAGTCTGATTCAGGGATTCAGAGCAGCTCCAGCACCCCCCCAGGAGTCCTGAACTGGGTGAGGCTGGTTTTGGGGACTTAAATCCTGGAGATTGCGATGCGGAGAAGGTCCGGGAGAGTGCCAGGTGCAAAATTTCCAGATCTGGTCGCATTCCCAAGATGGCGGTGCAAGGCCTCAAGATGGCACAGGATTCCGCGTAAGGTTCCTGAGCCATAGGCCCTCTCTCTCTCTATCTCTGAACTTGAAAACCAAAATAGCTGCTTGTGCCAGGAGCACACATACTCTAAACTCCCTACCGGGATTGTCTCTAAAACAAGTCGTTGAGGAGCCAACTCATAAAGAGACCATACTAGATTTAGTGTTAAGAAATGGAGATTTGGTATCAGATATTACTGTAGGTGAAAGTTTACAGGCTGTAATGTAAAACACTTAATTTTCTCTGAAAAGACAGTGTTTACAGCAAAAAGCCTGAAGGTAATGATTCTACTAAACAGAACAAATTCAATAAGCTGTAGTTGTTCTGGTGACTATAGTATCCCTTTAACAGGAGTAGTCCCAGAAGATTAGAAGTTAGCGAATGTTGTGCCCATTCACATGAAAGGTAGTAGGGAGGAGTCAGGCAACTATAGGCCAGTAAGCCTGTCAGGATTACTAGTTGATCCAGCACGCAGAACTGTATCACACCTAGGACCAAAGGTAAGATATTACCAGGCCTTAAAATGGCCAGACTTAACGTACCAGAGAATAGTCAGAATACTTGCCAAGGTCGAGGACACAGAATAAGACACAATGATGAGGGAAAGCCAAAAGTCAAGGATACCAGAAAACAGGGAAGTCAAAACGAAGCCAAAGTCAATAACCAGAAATAAACGCTCAGGAACACACTCTCAGACAACCACTAAAGGAAACCACGACAGGGCAATGAGGGAAGGCAAGAAAGGAGTTTAAATAAATCTCCTTTAACTCCGATTGGCCAAACCCAGCCTATGACCCCAGAACGTGCGTGTACATCCCCCGCGTGTCGTCACATGCATGCCGACGTCGTTAGTACCGGGCGGATGTGGAGTTATAAAAATTGGTGTGGATCTGCAGAGGCTGGCATCCACCAACATGCTGCAGGAGTCAGACACATTGATGCATGGCCCCTAAACGGCACCTCCGCATTTGTCAGGATGGCAATTACTATAAATACCACGAGGTGAGGATGAATATGTTACAAAGTCTTACTTCAGTAGTGGGGAAAGTACTGGAAACCATGTTAAAGGATAGAATTGTTGAACATCTAAAATCACATGGATTTCAAGATCAGAGACAATATGGGTTTACTTCAGGGAGATAATGCCAAACTAATCTTATTGATTTTTTTGATTGGGTACCTAAAATAATAGAATAGGGTGGTGCAGTAGACATTGCTGACCTAGATTTCAGTAAGGCTTTGACACTGTTGCACATAAAAGGCTTATCAATAAACTGCAATCGTTATGTTCGGATTTGAATACTGTTGAATGGGTAAGGCAGTGGCTGAGTGACAGGCAACAGAGGGTTGTAGTCAATGGAGTATATTTGAAGCATGATCTTGTCACCAGTGGGGTACCTCAGGGATCTGTACTTGGACCCATTCTCTTTAATATTTTTATTAGTGATATTGCAGAAGGTCTTGATGGTAAGGTATGTTTTTTTGCTGATGATACTAAGATATGTAACAGGGTTGATGTTCCAGGAGGGATAATCCAAATGGCAAATGATTTAGGTAAACTAGAAAAATGGTAAGAGTTGTGGCAACTGACATTTAATGCGTATAAGTGCAAGATAATGCACCTTGGACGTAAAAACCCAAGGGCAGAGTACAGAATATTTAATAGAGTTCTAACCTCAACATCTGAGGAAAGGGATTTAGGGGTAATTATTTCAGATGACTTAGAGGTAGACAGACAATGTAATAGCAAAATACGTAAAAAACACTCATGCAATATAAAACTCCAGAGGTTAAAAAGGGGGTAATTATGAAAATTATTTACCCTATAAAATAGTAGATGTTTAGAAGATTCCTCAGATCTTCTGAATATACATATACATAGAGAAATAAACAACCCACAAAATAAAATCAGAAAAGGACCACAAATTTCCTCAGGGGTATTCAGCGTGTGTCTGACAATTCTACCAAGTCCTGGGTTTAAACATCCTGGTTTGGTTCTCCCAAATTGCCTCACAGCCAATCAGGCCGGAGATGGTCCACCTGATGTTGATAATCCTCATTTGCGGGTCATGCCTCATTGTGAATCCTTCTGGTTTCAAAACGTCCATCAAATCAACACGTCCAAGGTGGCAGACTTATTTTTATTCTACAGTGGAAAGCATTTGCATTCCATCTTCATGTAAGTTTGAATCCACTCGAAAGTCTCTTCAAAAAGTCAATTCTCCAAGTCCATAAATAAGAAAATGTAACATACATGAAACAGGTATTAATAAAATCTGATATGAATATTTTAAAATCATATAATAACCAATCTTCTTATTTATGGACTTGGAGAATTGACTTTGTGAAGAGACTTTCGAGTGGATTTGAACTTACATGAAGACTTGGTAGAATTGTCAGACACACGCTGAATACCCCTGAGGAAGTCTGGGTGATGCGTAGGGTGAAAGTACACCGTCTTTTCCTGTGTTTTACTGATTGCCTTCACAACAGATTTCTGTTCTGCCGATATTTTTATATTCTGCCTGCTTTCATTTATGCTTGTGAGTGCATTTTTACACTAGCTATTATCTGGTGTTTTTTGGTCTGCATCATTTGTGGTCCTTTCTGATTTTATTTTGTAGGTTGTTTATTTCTCTATGTCGACAATGTAATATAGCAGCAGGAAATGCTAGCAGAATGCTTGGTTCTATAGGGAGAAGTATTAGCAGTAGAAAGAGGGAAGTGCTCATGCTATTGTACAGAAACTGGCGAGACCTCACTTGGACTATTGGACACAGTACTTTATAGAGAATTCAGAGAAGGGCTACTAAACTGGGTCATGGATTGCAGCATAGAACCTACAAGGAAAGGTTAAAGAATCTTAACATGTATAGCTATGAGGAAAGACGAGACAGTTGGGATATGAAAGAAACATTTAAATACATAAAGAGAATCAACACAGTAAAGGAGGAGACTATATTAAAAAGAAGAAAAACTACCACAACAAGAGGACAGTCTTAAATTAGAAGAGCAAAGGTTTAAAAATAATATCAGGAAGTATTACTTTACTGAGAGGATAGTGGATTCATGGAATAGCCTTCCGGCTGAGGTGCTGGAGGTTAACACAGTGAAGGAGTTTATGCATGCATGGGATAGACAGAAGGCTATCCTAGCTGTAAGATAAGGCCAGAGACTAATGAAAGTATTTAGAAAATTGGGCAGATTAAATGGGCCAAATGGTTCTTATCTGCCGTCACATTCTATGTTTCTTCTGGCTGGGCAGGATGTCACATCAGAGCATGCAGCCACATGCCAGGAGAGACAGAGTGATACTTGAATCTCCCCCAAGGGCGCGTACGTGATGTCCGTATGCACCCCTACACAGACATCACAGGCCCCTATGTCAGTCAATGGTGCCAGATCAAATATGAGAGAAGTTTGCGAATTGCATTCAGATGCAGTTTGGTGATAGACTTCGGATGTAATTTGAGCTTAGTATGTTATTCAGTCGCTGGTTTCTGAAGAAATTTACAGGAAGGATTTGGAGTATGTTTCCTTGGCTACGGTTGGTATTCATCTACCTTTTAGCTTTACTTGCCTTTTGGGAGTTTGGAGTTTTTGTTCCTCATGGTTATGATGGTCAGACATTTTGGCACAGTTACACAGTGTCTAACTTGGCCAATTGAGCTGTTAACAGAGGCTTCGGCTTGGTTAACTTGGTGTCTTTTCCCGAGGGCTATGATGTGCAGGCCACTGGCGTGGTCAAATTCCTTTTTGGTACTATTTCCGATTGAAGTGTCGGTCAAACTCTGGGTCTCGGCTTTTGCAAAGCAGCAGGGTTTTATTTTTTTTTTTTTTTGTACAGATAACCTGAGTGCAGTTCATGTCATGAACCACTTATTTTGGGGTTCTCTTTCGGTATTGGCCTTATTGCGACGAGTGAGTCTGCATTGCTTGGAGTTTAATATCTGGTTCTGGTGCATGTGTCTAATGTAATTTCCGACTCTCTTTCTCTCTTCCAGTAGGATCAATTTTGGGAGATGACTCCAGAGGCACAGGCTTGTGGAGTGCCCTGAATGCTTCTGGAACCTCAGTTTCAGAACTTGACTGGCTTGATTGGGAGGTCCCTGGCTCCCACGTCTTGGGCAGCATACCTGAAAGTGTGGGATCCATAGATTTGTGTTGTAGGAGTATTTGGTTGGTCTTTAAAAAGTAGGTTCTTATCCACTTTAGCCTTTCTTTCCTACTTGCAGCATCGTGGGACATCTGTGTCAGTTGAACAGGATATGTCAGCTCTTTCAATTTTGATGCCCTTTATGGGATAGGAAGATGTGACTAAAGCATTTGTGGATCAATGGGTATTGCACTGTTGGAGGCGTAAACTGTTGGCGGTCGTTAGGCATCCTGTATTTGTGCACTTGCTGGTATACATAGGTGGGATCCTGCCTGCTATTTACTTGTCCCCATTTGAGGCAATCCTTTTCCAGGTGGCCTTTTCAGTGTGTTTTTATGCAGCTCAATGGGTTGGCAGATTGGTGGCTCCAAGTTCTAGAGCTCAGTCACCCCTTTTTAGGAAGGATGTTCTTTTGTGTGATAATGAAGTGGAATTTTTGATTTGGTAATCTAATACTGACCAAATGGGTAGTGGTAGAGTTATTAGGATTGGAGCCACTATTATTTGGAGATTTGTGCCAGTGCTTCGGGTTCCTTTTTTGTTGCATGCATATGGGCCGGTTCCTATCCGTTCACTAGTGTTTATGTCTGTGTTGCGCTTGTTAGGAGTGGATGATAGTGGTTACTTAACTCATTCATTCCACATCGGTCCGACTATGCAGGCAAGCAGGTTAGGTCTTCCAGATTCTTCCACTCTGCTTCTGGGTCAGTGGGAATCGAGCGGGTTTTGATTATATGTTCGTCCACACCTTTTATAGGTGCATGGGTATTGTTAATGTTTGGTTTATTTCTAGTTATTTTCTATATGTTTGGATTTTTGGGCATTCTTTTATTTATTGAGCAGCTTGTCACTTCGGCAGGATGTGATGGAACCAGTTATACTGCTGATTCACACTGGTGGTAATTACCTGGGTCAAGAGCGCACAACACCAAAAGGGGTATAGCGAGCTAGATGTTGCTTCTACAGGAAAATATCATGATACGTACAACGCTTGGATGGATTGGTGATTGTTCATGTTGAACTTGAAGGAGATAACCAGAATGTTTTGTGTACTGATTAGGTACATCTTACACATATCGGTTTGGATAAATTTAATATGGGGTTGCAATTAGGGATCGACTGATATTGATTTTTTTAGAGCCGATACCAATAATCTGTGAACTTTCAGGCAGATAGCCGATAACTTGCCGATATTCGGTACATTTACCATTTGGAAAAAATAAACTATATCTTAAGGTAAATGCACAAAATATACATGCCACATGTAGTGGATGCAGTGTGTTTAGACAGGAGAGCTGTGTGTGTTTGTCTGGTGGATGCAGTGTGCATTTGTGTAGTGTGTATATAAGGAATGCAGGGTGTGTTTGTGTAGTGTGTATATATAGTGAATGCAGAGTGTGTGTGTGTGTGTTTGTATAGTGAATGTAGTGTGTGGTGTGTGTAAAGTGAATGCAGTGTGCGTAAAGTGAATGCAGTGTGTGCAGTGTGTGTATATAATGAACGCAGAGTGTGTGTGTGTTTGTGTAGTGTGTGTATATAATGCAGTGTGTGTTTGTGTAGTGTGTCTGTATAATGCAGAGTGTGTGTTTGTGTAGTGTGTGTGTGTATAATACAGTGTGTGTATAATGCAGTGTGTGTTTGTGTGTTTGTATAATGCAGAGTGTGTGTTTGTGTGTTTGTATAATGCAGAGTGTGTGTTTGTGTATAACGCAGAGTGTGGGTGTTTCTGAAGGAATGTCATTTTTGTAAAATGTAATTTGTGTAAAATTTAAATTTTACTATTTATATGTTTTATTTTTTTTTGTCCCCCCCCTCCCTGCTTGTTACCTGGCCAGGGAGGGGGGCTATGGCATTCCCTGGTGGTCCAGTGGTATGCACTGAGCAGTGGGAGGGCCAACACCAAGCTGTTACTTACCTACCAGCAGCTCCCTGTGTAAATCTCGCGGTCTGCATGCCGCGCGAAGCGTTGCCATGGTAACCCGTGGCAACGCTCTGCGGCCGCGGGACTCGCAAGATTTAGACAGGGCAGCTGAAGGGAGCTGCTGGAAAGGTAAATAAGCGCTTGCTGCGGGCCCTCCAGGACTGCCGGGCTTGTAATGGGAAAATCCTAACCCTGCCCAGACTTTATGTGACTGTCCAATCACAGACTTCCCAATGCAGCACAATCTTTAACCCGTTAACGCCGTTACGGCGTTCTATGCCGTCGCGGCTTTAAAGGGCTTTAAAGCCGTTGCGGCGGCATAGAACGCCGTAACGGCTTAAGCCCCCAGAAGATCGCAGCTACTTACCTCCGCCGCGATCCTCTTCTGGGGGGCTGCCTGACAGCCCAGGCAGCCCCCCCATGGCAAATGAGGCCCCCGGGGGCCATGTGATCGCTCTCAAAGAGCGATCACATGGCCCCCTATAGCTGGCTATGGATCTGCCAGCAGGGGGACTGTCTAAAATATTAGACAGTCCCCCTGCTGGTAGGAAGAGTAAAAAAAAATGTATTAAACATGTGTAAAATTAAATTAAAAGTATTTATATATATATATAATATGTATATATATATTATATATATAATATATATACATATTATATATATGTAACGTTATACAAAGTGCATTTTAATATTAATATTAGTATATATATTAATATTAAAATACACTTAGAATGACGTTACATATATATAATATGTATATATATTATATATAATAGATATATACACATATATTATATATAAATACGTCTAATTACAATAATAAATAAATAAAATAATAAAATATTAATAAAATATTGAAACAAAATTTAAAATAAATTATATATGCATATGTAATTTCATTCTAACTGTATTTTGCTATTAATATATATATATTGGTAACATAATACACTTAGAATGACATTCTATATATATCTATCTATATATAAAATGCAAATAACCGCAAATATATATATATAGAGATAAATACATATAATTACATAAAAGATTACATTAGTATGCACGTAGAATTTAAATACCTATAAATGCATATATATTAAAATTCTACGTATATATTTAAGTCATTTTTTAACATAATTATGTCATTTGATTAATTAAAATTTGATTGACATGCCTGACAACACAGGGAGAAAGTGCAGCAAATTTAATTCGCAAGCACTATATTTGACCCTGTAACTCTCCAAGACACCATAAAACCTGTACATAGGGGGTACTGTTTTACTCGGGAGACTTCGCTGAACTCAAATATTAGTGTTTAAAACTGGTAAATTTTATTAAAACAATGATATTTTAAGTAAAAGTGAAGTTTTTTGCATTTTTTTCAAACAAACGGCACTTTTATGGACTATATTATTGTTGTAATATGTTTTACTGTTTTAAAACACTAATATTTGTGTTTAGTGATTTCCCGAGAATAACAGTGCCCCTCATGTACAGGCTTTATGGTGTTTTGGAAAGTTAGAGAGTCACGTATAAGGCTTGCATTTCATTTTTTTGACATTGAAATTTGCCAGATTAGTTATGTTGCCTTTGAGATCGTATGGTAGCCCAGGAATAAGAATTACCCCCATGATGGTGATGTAGAATTATTTGAAAATCTTTATTGAACTTGTACTGAATTATTGTACTAACTCCATTTTAACCTCACACTGTGACAAACCCTCCATTTTAATCCATTTTAAACTACATTACATGACAGAATTTCCCAGTACATTTAATACAATGAACAGAGACTGTATTTTCTATAAAGACATAGCTGACTCCGGAATTATTGAATCTCCTGTAACATGCAACAAAGTATAACCAAGGCCAGAGCCAAGGCCATGAGAGCACTGTACTAATGAAATGTTCTATTCATAAAAGAACCTTGTACCTGACCACAAGATTGACATCACTGACTGTGTAAAATGACGCTCAAGCCCCCCTTTCCACCGAGTAAACCTCATGCTGGGAAAGATGGCGCCTGAGCCTTCTGTCCACACCCGTGTCCAGAACAATACCACCTCCCGGTGGGAGGACACCTAGCTAGTCACTCAAATCCCTGAGCCAATTAATAATATTGATGGGTGGACACTGATATAGTCACATAACATTTAATCCAATTAATGATGTTTATTTGTTATTATCTGATATTCAATGATGATGTCATTTTGCCTTTAAAAAGGTCTGCATAACCGTTTTCCAACTAGATGCCATTAAATTTTCTGAAGTGCTTTTAACCTGAACTCCATGTGTCAGTGTGAGCTTACTTCTGCGTATACGCAATTTAATCATCTCAGATTTGGACAGGAACAGATAGACATTTAAACATATTTGTTTATTTCTAAATTAATCTACATCAATTTGGCGCCCAGAAACGTGGGGCATCGGGCTATGTCTGGCCGGTGAGCCGTCCTAAGGAAGATACTGTTGGACGGGGGAATCCTGGGGGAAGGAAAGGAGACTGATCACCTCCAGGTACACGGTAGAGACTTCTGCAGAGCCACCGGTATGTTCCGGCCCCTTTGATTGACCCGTCCACGTGTCTGTGACTGCTTCCCGGGAGGACATCAAAGACAGGTAATATCTTGCCCGGTGTCTCGTTACTCACTTGTTTACCTGCATTTAGTCTATCTGTTGCCTGGGTGTGTTTGTATTGGCATATTATAGCGTGAGTGCCCGGGCTGGGGGTCCTGTGTTTGTCTGTTGCCCCTTTTGGGATAAAGGGGGGTGGACCCAGGGGATTTGCCTGGAGTCCTGTTGCCTGTTTACTCCTGTCAGGAGCCACGTGGCTGTGGCTGTAAGGAAAAAGGGGGATTGACCTGTGGAAGTTTTCCTGGGGGTCTTCTTTGCCTGTTTACCTCTTTTAGGAGCCTCGTGGCTGTGGCTGTATGGAAAAAGAGGTGTGTTGGAACTGTGGATACTGTGTAGACTCATAGTTTCCTGTGATCCTTCTGGTGTCACTTTGATAGCCTAGCTAGCTTCATTGTGCACGTAGCTCTGCTTGCAGAGAAGTGGTACCCTCCAGCTTTGAGCGCTGAGTTGGAGTCATTCCGGTGTTATTTGTGGTGCGTGAATTCGGGCAGGCATTGCTGTCTTCATCACCACGGAGTAGTGGGACTTATGAGTGGGTTTCATAGGGGCACTACAAGGGTGAGGATAGAGGTGGCAACTATTAGTGGACTGCTGTAACGAGGGAGGCATATGGATTTCGGACCGGTGTTAGCTGTTATCCTTGGCCGCTGGTAGTGAGACTTACGAAAGTCGTTCTCCGAGCGGGGACACTACGAGATTGATGGAGGTGACTTCGGTCACACGAGTAAAGGAAAGGAATTACTGTTGATTTTATTTGAACTGTGATGCATGCACTGTATTTCAACTGTATTGTTGTCTTGTTTGTTTAATTAGGAGTCATTCAAACTCCTGTGTCTGTCTCTAAGGATTTCTCCTTACCTTTTTACCTTTTCTACACTTCCTGTATTATTACACTATCCTCTACTATTTCTCTTGTGAGAGAAGTGATTGGTCACACACTTCTCACCTCGCTCCAATTAGTGACTAGTCTACGTTTTGGGAAGACGCACTTGGGGGGGGGGGGGACCCACTTCTGCAGAGCCACCGGTATGTTCCGGCCCCTTTGATTGACCCGTCCACGTGTCTGTGACTGCTTCCCGGGAGGACATCAAAGACAGGTAATATCTTGCCCGGTGTCTCGTTACTCACTTGTTTACCTGCATTTAGTCTATCTGTTGCCTGGGTGTGTTTGTATTGGCATATTATAGCGTGAGTGCCCGGGCTGGGGGTCCTGTGTTTGTCTGTTGCCCCTTTTGGGATAAAGGGGGGTGGACCCAGGGGATTTGCCTGGAGTCCTGTTGCCTGTTTACTCCTTTTAGGAGCCACGTGGCTGTGGCTGTAAGGAAAAAGGGGGGTTGACCTGTGGAAGTTTTCCTGGGGGTCTTCTTTGCCTGTTTACCTCTTTTAGGAGCCTCGTGGCTGTGGCTGTATGGAAAAAGAGGTGTGTTGGAACTGTGGATACTGTGTAGACTCATAGTTTCCTGTGATCCTTCTGGTGTCACTTTGATAGCCTAGCTAGCTTCATTGTGCACGTAGCTCTGCTTGCAGAGAAGTGGTACCCTCCAGCTTTGAGCGCTGAGTTGGAGTCATTCCGGTGTTATTTGTGGTGCGTGAATTCGGGCAGGCATTGCTGTCTTCATCACCACGGAGTAGTGGGACTTATGAGTGGGTTTCATAGGGGCACTACAAGGGTGAGGATAGAGGTGGCCACTATTAGTGGACTGCTGTAACGAGGGAGGCATATGGATTTCGGACCGGTGTTAGCTGTTATCCTTGGCCGCTGGTAGTGAGACTTACGAAAGTCGTTCTCCGAGCGGGGACACTACGAGATTGAGGGAGGTGACTTCGGTCACACGAGTAAAGGAAAGGAATTACTGTTGATTTTATTTGAACTGTGATGCATGCACTGTATTTCAACTGTATTGTTGTCTTGTTTGTTTAATTAGGAGTCATTCAAACTCCTGTGTCTGTCTCTAAGGATTTCTCCTTACCTTTTTACCTTTTCTACACTTCCTGTATTATTACACTATCCTCTACTATTTCTCTTGTGAGAGAAGTGATTGGTCACACACTTCTCACCTCGCTCCAATTAGTGACTAGTCTACGTTTTGGGAAGACGCACTTGGGGGGGGGGGGGGACGACCCACACTCTGTTTAAAACCTTTTTCCCCTATATCTGGGACGCCTGAATATGAGGGGAATGGAACAGGGATTAGAAAAGCCCAATAAAGGGCTGGCTAGCGCGTGTGATCTAGTTGAAAAGATTGCTAAAGTGTGTAAAATTGCTGTGCCTTCATGTGGTAGATTGCAGCCAGAAAGCTGGCGTAGATTACTGACAGAGTAGCAATACTATTCAGCAGGAAGGTTGGGCTGAGGAAGAACTAGATCACAAAGGGTTAAGAATATATGTATATTATAATAATTGTTTTTGTATTTTGTGTTAGCCATTACCCTGGTAGAGGGTGGGGGTTTTGTATTGACTTTCACTGAGAGTATTACCAAATGTTGTGTTTTTGTGTCTCTTTGCTTTTGCAATAAATTGTAACGTAACTGTCTTTCCAGCACTGACATGGTTAAAATGTCATGCTTGCTGTCCCTCTTGTTTCTCTCCCTCTCTCCTCCTACCCCTCCCTTTTTGCCTTCTGTGAGACAGGGGGGAAGGAGGAGGGGGGGGGGCGTGGTTGCAATTCAGTGCGATTCAGATTTGTGATCCGTAGAGTTATTCAGAACTTAGCAATGGAATTTTTGCTAGAAAATATTCTAATTGTGTATTTTGTTATTTCAATTGAAGTTGATAGGATCGTGTGGGAGACTAGCTCACAAGAATACATTCCACCTTTCTGAGGCTGTATTTCCTTTCGCGGTGCAAAGTATTTTCTCCAAGACTGGTGTATAAGATAGGGAGTCGGGGATGTAGCTCAGTGTTGATTACGAAGGTTAGGAAAGTGAATCTGATGCAGGAATAGAGAATTATTTGGACGAGTTAAAAATGTAAAGGCAAGTGTGATTTGTTGCAATCCTATGCAATGTGGATAGAGGGAATATGCAAAGTTGTTACGTTAGATTGTGAAGAGGAAAAGTGATTAATGGCTGTAGGTAAATTGTTTGAATCCCGTGAGTTTATTTTTTTGCACCATGTTATTTCAAAGCTTCACGGGCTGTTAAATGTATAATGCTTTCATTTGTCAGCTGAAATGCCCTAAAAGAAAATGGCCCCTAGAACAAAAGAAGGTTGTCCTTAAAGAGACACGTCAGTCCAGGCTCCTGCCCTCACTCTGCCCTTAGTGAGGTCATATATACGCCCATATATCGTGTCATTTCGAGATCTACTTCTACCACGATCATCCTATCCTAAGACATGCTGTCTTCCCTAATTCCCATATATTATGAACAAAAAAGTTACAATTACTAAAATAATCCTAATAATCCTACTATTAGTTTCCTTATATCAGGAAAGTGTCTGTGACAAGTAATGGTTAATATATATATATATAGAATATATATATGTCTATCGATTCACATATAAGTAACAAGTGTGTTTGAACTTTGTAAAAAAAAAAAAAAGAAAATTGATAACATGCTGGAAGAGGGGTTATCTTAAAGAACATTTACTAAAAGAAGTTTCTAATAAACAAAGATTTCTTGAACAAATGGTAATACAATTAAGGATTGGTTTCAAAATGTTTGATCTAATTGAAGAGGAACCAGTTAACATTCTAAGCATAACTATTAACAAATGAATAAGGTGGGAGTGTGTTCCAATCTGTTTTTTACTGGATAATGTTTGCCTCCAGATTAAAAGACTGACTAACATAATTTTTGTTGTAAGCCCAGATATTTTATTATTGTATATGCATAGGAATTGAGACTTTGGGCATTATAGTGTATTAATTCTAGATCTGTTACTAGCAGCAAGTGCCTATCCCACGCATGCTTAAACACTTCTACTGAGTTAACCTCTACCACTCCAGTTGGAAGGCTATTCCATGTATCCACTACCCTCTCAGTAATGTAATACTTCCTGATACTATTTTTAAACCTTTGTCCCTCTATTTTTTGAGACTATGTCCTCTTGTTATGGTAGTTTTCCTTCTTTTAAATATAGTCTCCACTTTTACTGTGTTGTTTCCCTGTATGTATTTAAAATGCTTTTATCATATTTCCCCTGTCTCGTCTTTTCACCAAGCTATACCTGTCAAGATCCTTTAACCTTTCCTGGTGAATTTTACCCTGCAATCCATGAACCAGTTTAGTAGCCCTTCTTTGAACTCTCTCTAAGGTATCCATATCCTTCTGAAGATATGGTCTCCAGTACTGTATCCAGTACTCCAAGTGAGGTCTCACCAGTGTTCTGTACAATGGCATGAGCATTTCCCTCTTCCTACTGCTAATACCTCTCCCTATCCAACCAAGCATTCTGCTAGCATTTTCTGCTGCTCTATTACATTGTACATTGTCATTAACAGCCAGAAACTGGAGAACAAGAAATGTGGATTAATGTATAGCTATTTATAAGCTTAACAAAATCTCCATGATCTTTTCCATTTATTTTGCAGTAAACAATGTTATTTGTCTATTTTGTATGTTTTAAAAAATACATTATCAGTGAAGAGTAGAATAAATTTTATCCCGTTTGCGAGACATAAAAATTGTGATAATGTATATTTGTGATATAAGTAGGAATTACATTTTGAGATGTTAGATATAAATTAATAAAATAAAGAACGAGAGTCAGGGATAGCGTCTGTCTCCACGGGCACAAGTCTGGTGTGGGAGATGTGGTGGGCTAGCCGCTGCGGGACACCCACGGAGTGAAACGTTCGAGGCTTGTGGAGACAAGATGAGCATGTTAGCCTTTTATTATTTTTCTCTAGGGAAAGCATAGGGCCAGTTAATAGTTGTTGTACATGGGCTATTTGCAGCCTCCATTGCATTTCTACCTAGTCTTGATTTCTGATGTATCCTCCATTGCTACATCACCTGTTTGCTCCCTTACCTGCCCACCCCCGCTTACTCCTCCCACCGATCCCTCCCCTTCATCTACAGTCCCCCACTTTCTCCTACTACTCCTCCCTCTACTCCACCTTCTCCTCTCTCCTCCTACTTCTCCTCTTATCCTCCTCCTACTCCTCCCTCTACTCCACCTTCTCCTCCTCCTACTCCTCCCTCTACTCCACCTTCTCCTCCTCCTACTCCTTCTTCCTTCTCTTACTCCTCCCTCCTCTTCCTACTCCTCCCTCTACTCCACTTTCTCCTCCTACTCCTTCTTCCTGCTCTTACTCCTCCCTCCTCCTACTCCTCCCTCTACTCCACCTTCTCCTCTCTCCTCCTTCTTCTCCTCTACTCCTCCTCCTACTCCTCCCTCTACTTCACCTTCTCCTCTTTCCTCCTACTTCTCCTCTACTCCTCCTACTCCTTCCTCCTGCTCTTACTCCTCCCTCTATTTCTCCTTCTCCTCCTCCTACTCCTCCCTCTACTCCACTTTCTCCTTCTACTCCACCTTCTCCTCTCTCCTCCTACTTCTCCTCTATTCCTCCTTCTCCTCCTCCTACTCCTCCCTCTACTCCACCTTCTCCTCCTCCTACTCCTTCTTCCTGCTCTTACTCCTCTCTCCTCTTTCTACTCCTCCCTCTACTCCACCTTCTCCTCCTCCTACTCCACCTTCTTCCCCTCTCAC
Organism: Pelobates fuscus; assembly: GCF_036172605.1. Lineage (NCBI taxonomy): Eukaryota > Metazoa > Chordata > Amphibia > Anura > Pelobatidae > Pelobates > Pelobates fuscus. Next base: position 271,488,504 of record NC_086317.1, on the reverse strand, counting down.
TCTATCCACTACTCATTCTTCCATCTCCCCACCACCATATCTATATCCTTTATATGCTTCCTCCCTTCTTATTCCTTACCAATTTCCTCCGCTCATAGACAACTCTGCCTCTACCTGACAACATTATATTTTGAAGAAAAGTTGCTCTGGCCACTCTTCCGCCACTTCCCAGGGGGGAATACCACACTAATGGAAAATTATTCAGACTGGTGGAGGTACACTTCATCATGAAAGAACTGTTTTGGGCACTCTCAAGGAAATAGTGCGGTCCTGACCCAGATTCCCATGGAAGTAAGCCACCTGTAAGGGAGGTGGCTGTCCCTCATGTTTTTTTCTTCACTAAGTCCCCAGAAATCTCATGAAAGGAACCTGACTCATTAGAACAAAACATGAACAATCAATTTACAACTCTCTACAGAGGGGGGTCAGCAAGAGAACTGTAAATAGAAAGACAAATACCCCCAAATCTCACACAGAAATAGGTGAGGAAACCTCTTCTACTGCTCCTCATGGTTGCTTTGAACAGATGAAAGAAGAAACAAGACACCTTTCAACAGAGCATGCAGTAGCTTTACCAGATCCTGACTCCACTCTGTTTGCGGATAAAGAGGAAAGGTACCATACTGGATTTGCTGTTGCTACAGAAGATCAGGTACGTCAAGCATCTTCACTTTCCTCACTCACATCTGCTCAAGACGCTGAATTGACAGCCTTCTCAGTGGCATACAAAATGCCTGAAGGAAGACATGCCAATACCTACACTGACTCAAGATATGCCCTGGGTGCAACACATTATTTTGGATCAATCTGGAAGATAAGAAGCACCACTCAGCTGACTAAAAGCTGCCAACCAAGCCACAAGTGCACCAAGGGAAGTGGACAGAATGGTGTCCGCTAAAGAAACTTCTATACTCACCATGTAGATCCTACCTACAGATCTCAAGCTTCTGAAAGAATGACAAGCAGATGCTGACCCTGAAGAAATACAAAGCTGGAAAAACAGAAAGGGGCAACCCTTGAAGACGGGCTGTACTCCAACACTCTCAAGCTCTGTTTACCCAAAAACATGTACTGGGCAGTGAGCCCATGGAACTTTATACCTATCCAAGACCCTCACGAACTCTTTGATCTCTAAATACTCTAAAGCACCTAGCTAACTCTCAATATCCCTTTCAAGAATCCAGGTGACAAAGAGCTACTGGGTCAAATATGCACTAGTTATAATAGACATTTTGTCAGGATGGCCAGAAGCCTAGCCGGTCATCAATGTGACAACCAAGACCATATACCCAATAGTGCATTGTGAAAGTTGCAGAGATCACTCAGTGGATTCATTGTTCCAGATTCAAGACTCTTTCTCTCTCTCTGCAACATGAGAAGTAACATTTGTTGATTTTGACACACTTTTGACTATTTTTTTGAAAAAAAAAAAAAAAAAAAAGATCCAACAAGTAGGTGTTTGATGGCCATAATAATGCCTGACCACCTGCCATCGATGGAAAGCCGAGGACCCCAAAAGGAGACCTCGTGAAGCTAAAGAGATCCAAACGCCAAGCTTCCTCAGGATTATTTGCCCATCCTGAGTTTGTGGTGATATTAATATTGACTAAATGATCCGAGTCCACCTACGCTGATGTAGCGTGGGTCAGGTTTAATACTACAATGCATAAGCAAATGTGCCCTAGCCAAGGTTATTATGTCCATACACATAATACATGACAAGGTACTCTTGACACACCACATTCATGCTTCAGAACATAAAGAGGAGCACCCATCTAAAGGGAAAGTTTGACACATATATATATTGATGCCATAGGTGTGCCAAGGGGGGTACCAGATGATTTTGCAGTAAAAGGAAAGTTTGAGCCCATTTTCCCAACCGTCACTGCTAATAATAATATTTTGATTTGCATTTATTATATCTATTGCAACCAATAACGTTTACCTGTCACCATGACTTGTTGTGCCTATACTCCAGATAACACAGGTCCATATGGTAATGTAAGCTTGTCTATTTTATGATGTCCCTCTGAAGAACTAAGAAGACTTTAAGAATCGTTACTTCATAGGGTTTTGTGCCTTTGGGCTAACCTGTCTTCTGGAACTAACCAATAAAGTTTATCTTTTTTAGAATCTAACATTTCATAGGGGGGACTGATGTAGAATTATTTGAAAATCTTTATTGAACTTGTACTGAATTATTGTACTAACTCCATTTTAACCTCACACTGTGACAACCCCTCCATTTTAATCCATTTTAAACTACATTACATGACAGAATTTCCCAGTACATTTAATACAATGAACAGAGACTGTATTTTCTATAAAGACATAGCTGACTCCGGAATTATTGAATCTCCTGTAACATGCAACAAAGTATAACCAAGGCCAGAGCCAAGGCCATGAGAGCACTGTACTAATGAACTGTTCTATTCATAAAAGAACCTTGTACCTGACCACAAGATTGACATCACTGACTGTGTAAAATGACGCTCAAGCCCCCCTTTCCACCGAGTAAACCTCATGCTGGGAAAGATGGCGCCTGAGCCTTCCGTCCACACCCGTGTCCAGAACAATACCACCTCCCGGTGGGAGGACACCTAGCTAGTCACTCAAATCCCTGAGCCAATTAATAATATTGATGGGTGGACACTGATATAGTCACATAACATTTAATCCAATTAATGATGTTTATTTGTTATTATCTGATATTCAATGATGATGTCATTTTGCCTTTAAAAAGGTCTGCATAACCGTTTTCCAACTAGATGCCATTAAATTTTCTGAAGTGCTTTTAACCTGAACTCCATGTGTCAGTGTGAGCTTACTTCTGCGTATACGCAATTTAATCATCTCAGATTTGGACAGGAACAGATAGACATTTAAACATATTTGTTTATTTCTAAATTAATCTACATCAATGGCATACCATTTGCAAAAGTAGACAACCCAAGGTATTGCAAATGGGGTATGCCCAGTCATTTTTAGTAGCCACTTAGTCACAAACACTGGGCAAATATTAGTTTTTTGCTTTTTTCACACAAAAACAAATATGAACGCTAACTTTGGCCAGTGTTTGTGACTAAGTGGCTACTAAAAAAAGACTAAACATACCCCACGTTCAATACCTTGGGTTGTCTACTTTTTCAAATAGTATGCCATTATGGGGTAATTCTCATTCCTGGGCTACCACACTGTCTCAAAGGTAACATTACTAATCTGGCAAATTTCAATTTGAAAATGGAACGTTCTATATTTGACCCTGTAACTTTCCAAAACACCATAAAACCTGTTAATAGGGGGTACTGTTGTACTCGTGAGACATCGCTGATTACAAATATGGGCTTTTTGTTGCAGTAAAACCTAACAGTATTATGACATGTACAGCTAAAATGTGAGGCGGAACTACAAATTAAAAAAAAAATAAATTACATTTCTCACAGTTTTTTAAATTTTATTCATAATAAATTATGTTTCATATATAAATATTTGATATAAAATGAAAGCCCTGTTTCTCCTGAACAAAATGATATATAGTAAGTGTGGGTGCATATAATATGAAAGAGGGGAACTACGGGTGAACAGACATATAGCGCAAATTCCAGTTTTTGTTTACGTTTTGTTTTGATCAGAACGTGTACTATTGACTCCGTCCTGAAGGGGTTAAAAAGTCTTTACAAGGCAGGTGGTCTGCTTAGCTCCACCTAGCTAACCAAACCAGGAAGTAACAGGACCCTTATTGCCAGCCAGGATGCGTAACAAGGTTAATTCATATAATTGATGTGGCAAACTGTATATTATTTTCCTCTCATTTGTTCGTGAACAACCTATTTCCTTACCCCTGGCTCTGTATCTTCTTCCCTCCATGCTGAATACTTGAGAGCACCTCCGCCCCGGCAGGCATTTAGTTCCAGAGAGCCACAAGGTCCCTTGCAGGATCTAGTAGCAAACACGTGGAACCCCCAGCTCGGCCACACTATCTCCTTTTTCCCGGTCAACTTAGGAAGTACTATGGACTGAGAGGACCAATCGCTCCCTGAGAGCCAGGGGGAGCCACCCTTTGTTTGTCTGCAGGAGCTCCTGATAATTGACCCTGGTTGCGATCTGTCTATTCTCTTTGGATCGGGGTGCTATTTTGCCAAACTGGGTGCTCAGATCAGAGCTATCTGAGGATATATGATGTGTTGGGTTTCTGTTTTCATGTGATTTTGGGGTATTTTTATGTTGTGTCCTCTGTATCTGGGAGATAACTAGCTTAAGCGAGGCCTAACTCAATAATATCCCAGACTCAAAGGCACTAGGGCAGGCTTACGCTGGCATATATAGGGACCCCATGCTGGGGGTCCGTGTATAAAAGACTGTGCCTCCCCACTAAAAATCAGTTGTACTCCCAGAACTATGTGGCGCCTTGTTACTGGGGTGTGGGGGAATTATATTTACTAAAGAGAGCTTCTTCCAGCTGCTAGGAGAATTAAGTGGAGCTACTGAGCTCTTCAAAAGAAAAGAGAGAACACAACGCACTTTAGTCCCTTTAACTTAATGACAACTACAACTTAATCTTTAATGATAGAGAATTGGTTATCATCTGTACATTGAGCTTGCAGAATTGCTAGCAAATGCCTAAAACTCTCTAAAATCAGAGGTTCGAAAACAAAAGCAGCAGTACAGAGAAAGTAGAGAAACATCCATAATGGCTTACTGCAGAAGCTTTAAACAGACAATCTGAAAATGGAGAGAGAGAACATAAACATTTTATTTTCACAAAGCCAACATGAAGAATTGGGGACTCTCCATTTGTTATGGGAATAAAACATGTGCTTCCTAAACAGGGGTATGCAGGAGAGGTGTGTCTTGCAGCAAGTGTAACAACATGATTGATGCTCAGCAGTAGACGGGTTATGGAAATAAATTAAAATACGAGTGTTTTAATATATATAGGGGGGGGGAAAAACCACTTAAAAGGGACATTGTAGTAACAAGAACTACAGCTTAATGTAGTTGTTCTGGTGGGTATAATCATTCCCTTCAGGCATTTTCATGCAAACATTGAATGCAGTGTTTACATTGCCCCCTTTTGAGATCTCCTGTGTCCACTCCTCAGATCGCCACTGTAGGCAGCACCGCCGTTCAACGTCTCCACGCTCTGCATCTATATGAGGAGGTGCTGACTGGCCAGAACGTGTTTGGCCTGGTCTCCTTGCCGATTTCAGCCAATCCAATGCTTTCCCAGGAAATTCAGAGGCGGATCGAGGGAGGGGCAAACGCCAGGGGACCCGTGCAGTGCTGGTAATAAGGTATGTTTTAACACCTTCTAGGGGGGGGGGAGTAAGCTGCCTAATTGATGCTTTTAACACTACAGGTCTACTAGAGGCACTATGATTGGTGCAGCGTGGCGTTTGGCTGTGCATGCAAGCTTGCCTCACAATGCTTTCCTACAGAAAACCATTGAATTGGCTGAGATCATAAACACTGATTATTTCAGCCAAAGAAGTGGGCTTGATCCGGGAGTCCAGCACGGTTAATTATCCTTTTTAACCCTGGCAACACAGAACAGGTAAAATAAAGGTTACTAGGGCACTATAGAGTTAGTAATACTTATTTGTATTCCTAACATTATAAAGGTTTTCCAACTCCCATGACTACTTCAGTGATTTGAATTGGTCATCGTGGTAGGAGTCTATAAGGGCAGCGTTATTTACACTTCTATGCTGTGGCCTACTTACAACCCTGGCACACGCGACACCGGAAGCTCGAATCTCTGTTTTGGACTACCAAATGTCAATTCTGCATGATGTCAGACATAATCTTCTCCCTCCAATACTTATACTGATTTTATTTATTTTTTTCCATACTCCCTCCTGGAGCTGGCTCAGATTGTAGGCAAATGCGCTGTGAGCCAGAGAAACGCAAATTACCTGCTAATGTGAAACAGATGAGGTAGTTAGTGCTGGATTACAACTACCTGGATTACAGGTAAATTTAAAGCAATATTTTGTGTTAAAAAGGGAGGGGAGCACCTCTTGGCATTGCAGCCCTCAAAACTGAATCTGACCTACTGGGTTGAAGGAACCCTTTAATTGTATAACATGTATAACAGACAGATGGTTAGAAAACTGTTAACATATCTGTCATGATAGGTTAACTTTAAATTTGGTATATTTTTAGTGAATGAACCCAGAAGCATACAGCAAGGTATGTCAAAAAGGCCAAACCTATTGTAGAACTGCAATTCCAAACATGATAGCCAACAGGCTGGCACAGCATGATGAGAGTGGTAGTTGTAGAAGAGTTGTGGATGGTGTACTCCCCAATTCACACAGGCTGTGTCTAACCTGTCCCTGCAGCCGGGAAGCACTCTGGTTAATACATACCTATGGAAGGTAACTCGCCTGTCTCTCTTAGAGTTGTTGGTGCAGCCAAAGGCTGCGCAGGTAGTGGGCATTGCTGTTACAGCCACTGGTCCCAAACCTACTAGGTTGCATACACGTCCTTAACCAACATGGCTGACACAGGCTTCAGTGGGTCACGTGGTTACAGCTTGTTTCTCAACCCAGTGACGTAACTGCAGTTTTTAAGGTAGTCCATTGTAATTTGATGACAGGCAGAGTTCGAGCTGTTTAATGTTCCATTCCTCACCCAGCTTGTTCAGCAGCCTTCTTCTCAACCCCACAGCATGCACAGAGAGCTCTCACACTGACTGACAGACTTATCTGGGGAAATAGCAAACCTTGATAGCAGCTCAAAGGTCTCCGTACATTGGACCTGCCTGGGAGCCTGCGAGGGGACAGAGATACACCAGGAGCCGGCTGACAAAGTAAGTCATTCATTGTAGCAACATGGAGGGGTGGATCCAGCCTGTATAAAGATCTGACATGAAACGGATTGCAAAATATCTATTATTTTATTGAGATCCTTCCTGCTGTGCCAGTATATATGCCTTGTACCCTTTAGGAGACCTACCAAGAACTGCTCTGTACTCCAACATAGGGGTGCTGATGCAATCATACACAGTGCAATCATCAGCACCGGTCCTTATATACCCAGTCAGACACAGCCCTGCATTCATCAGCTACTCAATGGATTAAATCATGCACTCCACCTTCAATGAAATATTGTTATTATGATGGACTGAAGCAACTTGTACATACTTAACTCAGCAGGTCACTGAGTGCATAAAGCTTATGCAAGATATTCGAATATAGAATGTTTGTTAGTTCTGCTAATCATAGGGGTAAATCATGATTATGTAACTACAGATGTGGACTTTGCGTGTGTGCATATGTATGTTTGCAAATTCCAATGCCCAAAATTTCAAACGAGATTTACGTCTTTAAAAAAAAAACAAAAACGATTTGACTTAAAATAATTTAGTTGTAGTATATGATCATATATTTCATAAGCGTGCCATTTGCAGAGTAATCTATTTTTTTTTGTTGCAAGTTCTACTATATTCTAACTTAATGCCCACTTTTTAAATTATCAACCCACTTACATGGGACAAACATGTAGCATATATTATAACATTATTTTGCATCAGTGGATGTCCACATGTTAAACCCCAGGGGCATGACAATGTAATTTCCAGTTCTAACTCGGTAATTCACTAAAGCTGACTTGGATAATTTTTTTCTAGTTTGGATATTTGGGCATTTAATGTGAATTCCTAATGATAATAATCACTGTAGTGTATAACCTTGCGTAATATATATATATATATATGTATATGTGTGGTTTCTGTATATTGTACTGTCTTTTTCAGTCAGTAATAATTTCTGTATGTGCCCTTTGAAGCACAAGTTATATTATAACTTTAAATCCTGCATCTTCCAAGAGAGTGACTCCATGCCATATAAACTCTGAGTCCAGTGCATCCAATTAATGTCAGATATTCATTAATTGCTGTTAGATTTATAACGATTTTATGTGTTACCTAGAATTGAAGTGTCATGAACGTATGTGTATAATCTATTTAGTGAATATTATATTTTTACATTTCAATTTATATTTTTCATTTGCATGTTTTATGTTTCATGTCTTGTTTTTATGATTTGATTTATCTGCACTTGCACAATCTTGTATTGGCAAAATTATCCAACTTACCTTAATATTTTCGGATAAACTTTAAAATTGTGTTGTTGTTTTTTGAAGATATTAAATGTAAAATAAATAAATAATTTATTTAAAAATACAAAATCATTTTAAAGTGTATCACAAAATATTATAGCGAGGCCAAAATTTGAGCTTAGTATATCATTTATATGTAAAGGAATAATACATCCCTGCACACAGACTTGGCAAGGTCCTAAATATCAAAACTGATAAATAGCTATTGGAAAAATAAGGAGCATTGGCAAAGTATGCTGAATTTGACATTTCAACAGCTTTTCAGTCAATATTTTAGATCTATTTAAAAAAACAAACAAAAAAAAACCTTGCACATACATACACAAGGTTACTAACTAAACTATGTAGAATTGTAGCAAATTGAAATCCAGATTGCAAAATTGAGGCCAAAATAGTAGTTGGGACTATATGTGAGTTGGAACTTTTATACTGTTCACAGTTTAGTTAAAGGAAGACTCCATGCACTATAACCACTGCAGGACACTGTAATAGTTATGGTACCAGGACTGCCCTGCTCTCCCCCTCCCGCTCCCTTCCATTGTATTGAGGTTAACCGATTTAGAACAGCTTGATTATATCCCTGGGCTCCGTCTGGTTCCTCTCTCCACCTAATCTAAAGCTACAGGAGAACTGGAAGCGTTGTCTGACGCTGTCATCAAATAGCTAGCCCTACACTGCAAGGTTTAGCTTAGGAGAACTAATGGAAGCTTCTAAGCAGGTCCCTCTGGCTCTCCCACTCTTGCTACCTTAACAACCACAGTTTCCTTTTTTCCCAACAATGTTTAAAAGGTAAATTTCAGCTTACCCCAACTCCTTTTTAGTTAATAAACCATTAACATTCTTTTTCTTGACTGTACTGTACATTGCATACTTATGCAGTCACCTATCATTAAGCCATGTTTTTATTTCCTGTGAAAACAAGCAAGTGCCCAAGAATGACCACCCTCTCCGAGTTAAAGGAAATCTTCCGCAGTGCAGATGCAGTGTGCTTCGATGTTGACAGCACGGTCATCAAAGAGGAAGGCATCGATGAGCTGGCAAAGTTCTGTGGAGTGGGTGATGCTGTTGCCGAAATGTAAGTATAGCTCAGGTTAGTTTGTTATTTTTAATGTTTTTTTTAGCTTTTACAATACTTTTCTGAAACCATACATAGAAACATAGAATGTAACGGCAGGTGAGAACCATTTGGCCCATCTGCCCAATTTTCTATATGCTTTCATCAGTCCCTGGCCTTATATTATAGCTAGAATAGCCTTATGCCTATCCCACGCATACTTAAACTCCTTCAACCCCTGCTCAAGTTTAATTACCAAAGACACACTCCTGATGGGACTTGAACCCACAATCCCTGGCTTAGGATGCTAGTGCTTTATCCATTAGGCCAATGGGGCTTAATGTTCATTAATGCTTAATGTTGTGTACACCTTTTATTTAAAGGGTCACTCTAAGCAACATATCTGTACAGCTGTGTGTAGTGAGTATGCTGTCAATAGTCTGTGGGTGTTGTCCTCTATATTTTTGTCAAATCATTTAGAAGCAGTTTGACAAAAAGCAGGATGCCTCTTTTTTTTTCCCTCCAGAGACTACCTTATCCTCGGATGACTTGATATTGCAGAATTTACACTTATCAATTTTATCCTACCTTGATGGCAGTAATAGGGTGATTGCTCTCACATACAGTTGAACAGAAAACAGGGTTTGGTTCCACTGTAATGAAGAGATACAATTGTTTTAAAAGAGCCCCTGAAGGTGGCTGTTTCAAACCTATGGCCTACAACATTTTGGTGCCCTTTGCCATTCCACTGGCTTGTAGAAAAAATTTAAGGTACTCTTTCATGACAAACACAAGTTAATCTTTAATGGTATAGGATCTAACAGAATTGCTAACAAATGTCTAGTTTTCTGCAAGAGGAAATCGGCTCTGTGTGAGAGCAGAACAGGGAGAGGAGAGAAACAACCAAAATTATTTATTACAGCACGTATGAACAGTCAATCTTAGAATGAGTGTTAATGAGTGCAACTCACTTGCACTGTAAGTTTTTCTGTCTCTATAGAGAGCGCATAAAAGGGGGACTACTGTCACGTTTGTGTTTTGTGCAGAAATACTAATACTGTTTTTAGTCCCATCCTATACCAGGCTGTTCTGTTACAGCAAGAGTATTCGATGAAAATTGTTTGATCAGTATATGGAGTAGCACACATTGAATAAATGGACCAAAGTCTAATTTTGGTTTGTGGATTAGTTTTCATTTTATTAAGAAAAATTTACGTGCATCAGTATTCCAACAATTTCTGTCAGTTTCAGCAAGATCATATATTCAGTAACAGCAAGTTTGTTAACAAGTTAACAAGTTAGTAAATATTTCTCTAATATGTTTAGAAAATGTCTCATATGGCTTATTTTTCCTCTGTGTGTGATACGCTCTCCTGGTGTATTTCCATTCCAGATATCCCACATGTCACTGATTTAGTTCTTTAGAAGTGGAAACTTGTCTTTTCTCTGGCTGGCTGCACAGTGGAAGGTGGCAGACTGCCAGAAATCTAGCAGTTTATACTTTGCAAATCATGTGGGCATATTGGTACCCTGGGAACATTTTTTTTTTTTTATGCCACAGACAAGGAATAATTCATAGATGTCTGATCCTGTTATGATGCCAGTTGTAGAGCTTGTCATCAGACACACAAGAGAGCAAAAAAAATGTAAAAAAAACAAACAAACAAACACAAAATTAAAATTCTAGGAGCTGCTGTAACCAAGACAGCTCCTAAGTCTCCATGAACATCACTCGCTGCACCAAAGCAGGGAACACCAGAGAGACTAACTATCAGTTTTCAAACACTGTCTGGCATAAGGCATGTGTATATGGCTAAAGGATCCTGACATATACTAAAGGTTGAGATGAGTTTTACCTCATATTTTTACTTATTTTCTACATATCCTTCATTTAAATAAAAATACATGTCCATTCAAAACGTCATAAATGGATTATTATTTTTTAAAAAATCTTTCCTCATGTGATAATTTTCCTATAAAATGTGTAAATGTTGTATTTTTTGCCAATTTGCTTATTTATCCTGTTTTAGGACACGCAGAGCAATGGGAGGGTCTCTGACATTTAGAGCAGCCCTTACAGAAAGACTTGCATTAATCCGGCCCTCGAGGGAACAGGTTCAGGCTCTGATAACAGAACATCCTCCGAGGCTCACAGAGGGTATACGGTGAGTTACTGCTTTGTGCAGTGCTTTATAGTTTCAGGAGGGTTTCGATGTTTTCAGTTTGGTAGGTATTTTGCTTGCGTTTTCTTACACTCAAGGCACTTTATCACAGGCTACAAATAATAAACATAAATGCATAACTCTACTTTAACTTAAGGACACATGACGGAAATATTCCATCATGATTCCCTTTTATTTCAGAAGTTGTGTCCTTAAAGGACCACTATAGTGTTAATAGGTCCCCTCCACCCTCATGGTCCCCCTCCCGCCGGGCTCTAGGGGGAGGAAGGGGTTAAAGGCTTACCTTTCTCCAGCGCCGGGCTCCCTCAGCGCTGAAAACTCTCCTCCCTCTTCCGCCGAATGCGCATGTGCGGCAAGAGCCGCACGCGCATCCAGTCAGTTCATAGGAAAGCATTCTCAATGCTTTCCTATGGACGCTGGCGTCTTCTCACTGTGATGAGACAGCCACTAGAGGCTGGATTAACCCTAATGTAAACAAAGCAGTTTCTCTGAAACTGCTATGTTTACAGCAGGCAGGGTTAACCCTAGATGGACCTGGCACCCAGACAACTTCATTGAGCTGAAGTGGTCTGGGTGCCTATAGGGGTCATTTAAGGGGTTACAAAGCCCTTCCATTTCAAAACCTTTTCTCCTAAAAATCCTCCAATAGTACTTTTTTTTTTTTTACTAAGAAAAAAGTATGCAAGGCTTTCTCCCTCAATTCCAGCAATGTTTTTAGTGTTAATTCAATTTCTTACCTTTCCAGTCTGGGCAGTATTTCGATATTACTGTAGCTGCTATATATTTGTTTTTAAAGCCTACAAAGTTTTTAAAAATACCAGCCAGATAATAATAATTTAGATCAATTATTCTTTGTGATCATTACACAAGTCTGCCACTATTAGCATAGTATCCCATATTTGGCAGATTCTATTCTACCAACCTAATGGCTGCTCTAAGTATATAACCCACTTGTAATGTTTATTAGTCACAGCAACACTCTTTTTTTTATATTATGTATGTTTAGACGAGTGCCTGCAGAACCCAAGATTGCAAGTATACACTATATGGCCAAAAGTATGTAGGCACCTCTACTAATTGACATTACAGTCCCATAAATCACATAAATTCAGCACTTCTAACACCTCCCACCTTTCTAGCAAATGGCGAGGTGGGGACCCTGCCTCACTTGCTTTGAACCATAGTTTATAGTGGAAGTCCGTGCTTCTCATAGAGAAGCAATGGTTTGAATATTTCTCCATGGAAGGCTTTATTGGTGGATGTAGGCTATTGCCATGCATACAGTGTCTCCCACTATTTCTCTATAAAAATCATATGATTGGAAACAGGTTATCAGTAATGATCACTATACCATAGACAGATCAGAGCTGCAATGAGAAGACTCTTTTGGTGCTGGGATAAAAGTGAGTTTACTTTACTTAATTTTTAACTAATTCAGTGCTGAAATAGGGTGTCGGTAATCTAAACAGAACTAAGAAACCTATTAAAATATATTCATCTGTTTTATGTGGGGGGTTTTCGGAGTGTTCAATTACGGGTATAGTTTATTCTTTAACATAATAATTATGGTGATGTTTGGTGTGTAAATTTTAAAATGAAAGGCTGCAGAAAAGTGTATAGTCATGACTGCAAATTTAGAATCTAAAATTATAAAAGTCTATTCACATGATATGGGAAAGAAACACATTCTTTAAAGACCCACAAGTCCACGTATGAGAGCTCTAACATCTGTCCTTCTCAAAACACTTGTAGACAAATTCACCTTTTGATGAGCAATACAGTAATTATGTCATCCCTAACTTTGTTGCAATTTCTAATCTTTCAAGGGAACTTGTTGGTAAGCTGCATCAGAGAAATGTCCAGGTGTTCCTCATATCAGGTGGATTTCAGAGTATTGTGGAGCACGTGGCTACAAGATTGGATATACCTTTGGGAAATGTTTATGCAAACCGACTCAAGTTCTACTTTAATGGTATGTGAAGACTTTTATAGTTAAAGACAGATGCTAAAATCTTTCTTCACAAAAGTCCTAAAGATCTAGCATAACTGCTTTATTTTGAATTGGAACCAAATGTTTGATATGATGCATCAAATTTGGTATAAGTTGTCCTCTTTCTGCATCCATGTATCATTTACAAATGTGTTACTTCTTTTTTTGCAGATTGAGACATTTTATTGTTAATATAAAAAACAGTGCTGTTTTAAAGGTCTTACACTTTAAAAAAAAATCTCTTTTGTGTTCACACCTTCACACTTCTCGCACCATAACAACTTTGTTGGAACTAAGTTTTTATGGTCTCAGGAGGTCCTTAGTGCTGGTTTAACCTCAAAGTCTTCTCTACAGCACTGTTTAGCTCTGCTCCTGTACTTCCACTTTGTGAATGGTTAAACCCCGAATGGTAAGCTGGCACCATGGATCTCTGGGCAACATGGGAACATGCGTGCACTCCTGGCAGGCAAAGGGAATAAGGTGGAGGGAGTGGGGATGTAGAGGTAGAGATGGTTTTTTAAAATTAATTTAAAAAAAAGGAAGGTGGGAGGGTGAACGAGGATAGTTAAAAGATTCTAACATCTGGCGGCAGCATGCAGTGCGCATTAAAGACAGACATTGAATATGTACAGAATTTACATTAGGCAGCCTGGAACAGAGTTCTGGGCTGCCAATGTCACGTGTGCTGGGCTGCCAATGTCACGTTTAGCTTCCAGCACACAATTAAAATATCTCTGTATGTGCAAGCACAAATCCTGCACATATGTACTCCTACCATTACGACCACTTTTAATCACTGAAGTGGTCATGGTGGTTAGAGTAATACTGTACATGTATGTTTTTCATGCTCATACTACTTGTAAAATATTTTATTTTTAGAAAGGTATTTTTTTTCGCCTATGACTCTGTCAGTACTAAAGTTTCTCTTACATTACAACAACATTGGAATTTTAGGGCGTAAATTGCAGCTACCGTATTTTGATATTGAAACAAAAAAAAAGAAAATAAACAAAGGCCGCACCATGATGATTTTTTCATAAAAAATATATTTATGAAACACAATTCTAAATGTTACAAAATATTCATCAAAGTTGTATCATTATCATAGAAGTTTATGAACACAAATACAATAAAGAAGTGGTACCAGGGGAGTGGGGGAGGGGGGGGGGGGACACGACATAGCTTCTTCTGAATGTTTTATTTTGGCAGCGAGGAGTTGCTAAATTTCTCAGAATATTCTAAAAAGGATATAAGACTTCACGCGTTGATGCCACTTGATAATAATCTCATCAAAATAATGCTGCCCTTCAAGTTTTAATTTAGCAGACGCAGATGTACAATTCCTTTGGTCCTACCAAGCATGAAATTGAGATAATTTGTGTGTACTTAGCTTTTTGTTTGGAAGGGTGGTTTTTGGGCCAGATATGATTCCAGTATGAAGGCAGCTGGACATAAGGCACATAACTGCCATTAAGATCCCTATAGCTTGGGGCCACTTGAAATAATAACCCCAATTCCTATTGCTTTATTTCAGCATGAATCTGTAATGGAAAGCGGATTAGTATATTTAATCATGCACAGCCATGTATTTGTTTTGCAGGAGAGTATGCAGGATTTGATGAGTCTCAACTAACGGCAGAGTCTGGTGGGAAAGGAAAAGTCATTGGTTTACTAAGGGAAAAGTTTGGATTAAAAAAAATAGTGATGATTGGTGATGGTGCTACTGACATGGAAGCTTGTCCCCCAGCAGTAAGTATAGCATTATTTATTTTATACAAATTAAATGAACACTCCAACCCCCATAACTACTTAAAGGACAAACGTCCCCAAAAAACCTAACTTTACAGAAAATGATTCCTTATCCTGAATTTTAGAACTATGAAATCGTCTAAAGCAAAAAACATTAAAAATTTTGTGAAAATCCGCTCCAAACCTGTCTCAGACCCATAATTAGCTCCTGTCTTGCTGCTCCTTCAGTTGGATTTCACGTTTAATTTATTGTCATGTTATTGGTCAGCCAATCATTGTAACTTAACTCCGTCCAACAGCATCTGAACTCCACCCACTCTAGCCCACAATTGTATAATTCTGTCTCTTTCCAAGCCCTCAGCACAAGCAAATTTAATAACATTCTTGCGCTGTGTTTGCTTTTAACTTGTCTCTGGTGTCTCCATAAGTGGGATACCAGAGGACAAAAGGGCCAGGAAAGCGTATCACGCTAGGGGCTGTAGAGAGTGTATGTGTATAGGGGGCATAGTGTGTTTAGAGAATGTAGCAAGTGTTTGCTAACAAGGAATGTAGTGTGTGCATAGGGGATCCAGAGTTTGTATGTCAGGAATGTAGTGTGTGTAAGTGGTGCAGTGTGTGTGTGTGTGTGTGTGTGTAGGGGATCTATTGTGTAAAGGACCCAGAGTGTATATAGGAGAGTGTGTGTGTGTGTGTGTGTGTGTGTGTATAGAGGATTTAGAGTGTGTATATGGATCGTGTGTGTGTGTGTAGATTAGATGATGCAGAATTGGGTAAGGGATCTAGCATGTATCTGGAGCGTAATGTGTGTAGTGGTGCAGTGTGAGGGGTGCTGTAGTGTGTGTGTGTGTGTGTATGTATGTTTGGATGTATTGTATGTGTGAGGGTCGCAGTGTGTTGGGTGCAGCATGTGTGTGTAAGAGGGGTGCAGTGTGTGTGTGTGTAAGAGGGATGCTGTGTGTGTGAGGGTGTTCTTATCTGCCCTTGCATTCTATGTGTCTAATTCTCTTTGTCTGTTCTCACTGAGGGTTATTTTTTATATTCTATATGTGACGGTGCTGTGTGTGTCTGAGGGTGCTGTGTGTTTGTGTAAGTGTGCTGTGTGTGTGAATATGTCTGGAGGGACATATTCTTACCTTTAGTCTGGGAGGGAGGAGCCATGCTGCCATGGAGGAGGGCCGTGCTGCAGTCCCTGGTGGTCCTAGTGGTGAGTGAACTCTACCCTGCAGGTCCTGGGGTAGAGTTCACTCTCACTAGATCTGAGCGTTGCCATGGTATCCGCAGCAACACTCCGACCTCGCGAGAGGAACCCTCCCCAGCCAGCGGCAGCATTACAGTTCCTGTGGGCCGGTGAGGGAGTTCTTTGATCTCCCCACCATCTCATGAAGGCACACAGCAGGGCAGGCCCTCTGATAGTGTCGGCCCTGCATGGGCCGGCCGGGGAGATCCTGTGATCTCCCCTGCCGGCCTCGGCCCATGCCCATCGCCCACAAGGCATTTGCCGGTATGCCCGATGGCCAGACTGAGCCTGGTGGCAGTTGGAGTCTAATGTAATATTAAGGCATGGGACCTAGTGTCCACACCACAATCCTGAGGTGGTGACATTAGCAATTTGTGGTGATAAACAATGGCTTCACTCTTCCATTGTACATGGATATTCTTATTAGAGCCCCCACCCTCCGCTAGTGGGTGGGGGCTGGGGACATTAGAACCCACCCACTGACCGCAGATGGGGCAGTAATCTGTCCACCCCCCACCATTATTTATGTTAAACGATCCCACCTGATGCCCACAGGGAAGAATATGTCCACTCCTGTTATTTTACAGGCCCCATGCAATGGGGAAAAGGCTTTTCTAGCAATTAGTGTCCTGTTGCTAGTTTTAAACATTTAGTAGATATACCTTCCCACTCCATAGTGTTTTTTTTTTTTTTTATATATTTGTTTTTAATTTTTTAATGTGGAGGCTGGCTAGCAAGCGCTGACCAGCTGTCACACTATTTACCCTTGCTCTACCGGAGGTAAATAACTATTTGCCAGCTGGTTGGTAGCGCTGCCAGTGGTAACATAGTACTTGAAATTATCAAATGACTTGCACAAAGAAGGTGAACGATAATGTGCATCCTGTTGGACATAATTCTGTGGTGTGTGTGTTTGAGTGTTGTGTGAGAGTAGTGTGTGACGTATAAGTTTGTTGGGAAAGGAAGTAGAGTGTGCATGGCTGGAAGCTTTTAATTTGTCCCCCTCCTGCTTACCTTTTATCAGGAAGGTGTTTAGTGGAATGCGCTTTAGGCAGGATCTCTGCAGTACTTTGAGCCAATGAGAAGTGCCACGACCATGAGGGAGCTCGTAAAATGGTCTTCACCTGACTGAGGTGCGGACCACAATGCTCCCTCAAGGTAGGTTCGATTTAGAGAGGGTTCCCTCACAGATAGAGTTGAAGCTCTAGGCTCATTTATGGGACCATCGAGCCCTAGGAGGCAGCCTATACTGCCTTATGGGTAATCTGTCTCTGCGTAGCAGGGATTTTTGTTTCTAGCCTTTTACCAAAAGACCAGTATTAGAGCATCTAATCTTATTTGCATTACTCCATATTATTTTTATACCTCTGATGGTAGATTTTATATCCAGACACTCGATGAGGGAGAAGTAAGAGGAAATTAGGTGAGTGACAAGTTTTGCAGGAAAAAAAAAAAAAGGATAATGTTTAGGCGGGTAAAGAAGGTAAATGTAATTAGACCAAAATCTGGAAATTGACAGACCCACTTCAAATATAGTCTGTTATTCTTTATAATATTGTTTTTGGAAACTTCATTCCAGTGAAGATTTTCATCTGTACTTTTAACCTTTCCTAAATTTAGGATGGATTCATCGGGTTTGGAGGCAACGTGACAAGACAGCAGGTGAAGGAGAAAGCCAAGTGGTATATTACAGACTTCGAGGAGCTGTTGAGAGAACTAGACAGCGACAGTATCAAAATGAATCACAATGATATATTTTACTAGTATTATTACAGGCATTAGTTACATTTGTCTTGTCTTCTTCGGATATCTGGTCTAGATCACCTCCCTTTCCACTTTTTTTTAAATTCAGTGTAGAACACAAAGGTGCTTATATAATTGTGTCCTTTTATATTTCCAGTAGTTTTTGAACAAATAGAAAGGCTATACTATTCTCCTATTCCTAGGCTTAACAAATTACTCACTAATTATATTAGAGTCTTTAGACTAATTTACCTATTATATATTTTCTCTCTCATGATCTAAGTTGGACTATATTTTTATTATAATATTACACCTGCAGAAGTAGTTTCACTCCAAATGCAACACTCTCCATTAACTCTTTGCTCTATAAGAAAGTCAGAATACCATGAGAATTGGTCCTTCCTTAAGTGTCTTTGGGTTTTATTTACCCTTGCTCTGCGGAGGTGGTCATCTTTGAGTCATTTTTTGATCATAAACACTGCTTCTCTATTAAGGTCATGCACAATATAAAGAAAGGTCTTAAACTGTCCCAGCATGCATTTTTTTTTTTTAGACGCTTGAGCAAGATGTTCAGATTCATGAACTTGCACTGGTTCTTGATATCCTGCATGGTCTTTGAACCGTGCAGTTAATGTTTGGAGCAACATTTCCAGCTAAAGAGAACCTAAAGATGGCCTCCTCCGTTGAGCAAGGATTAGCTTAAAAGTATCCAGTATAAAATAATGTATACTGGGCCCATATTCAAGGTAATACTTTATTTTTAATACTTTTTAAAAAATAAGAAATCCTGAGCTCTGAAAAACTGAATGCACATTTTGCATTGTATTTAACATGCATTCATTCTTAGTCATTTTGGTTTACTTAGCTCTAGTGGTGTGTGCAAGAACCTAAAGCACTTTTATTTGTGTTGTTTGAGAATTGGGTGTATGTAATAGACTGTATCACTTTTCACATTGTTTTAAGCAGATGCTATTAAGTTGACATACTTATGTTAAATGTTTTCCATATCTCCACTATTGTGGATGCATTATTTAATTTGGTCAATTGAACCAACCAACCAACTCTAAAGACCTGTTTATCCCTGACTGTGAAATAATGTCTCTCACATTCCTTACTTGGCATTAAGGATCAATGAGAGGACAATGAGATGACCGTGCTAATTTATTCTAGGGCAGCCCACATTAATCATTGCTTACAACATTTTGATTTAATTGCTAAACTGGGAATTGCACATTTGAGATCAAACCTGGAAACTGGTCTAGAAATGTTGGCTATTATGCAATTTTAGTTTAGCAAATAAATTCCATTATTTTTGTAGTAACATTTGGCTAATCACATCAATGGGTCAATATACTGCACTTCCAACTATGATTTTTTTTTTTGCTGAGCCAGCCAATGAAAGTCAACTTCCTGTTAGCAGGACAGACTGTGATGACGACATCACTACCATTAACTTCAAACACACTCTTGAGGGAAGCGTGACTGAAAAGAAGAATAAATCGGGATGTAATGTTTTAGAACATCTTCACTACAACTGTTTGTGAGCAAAGTTTTTTTGTTTCTCTTTTTGTTTTTTCGTTTTCTAAACGTACTTGTAATTTTCACACAATCTGTTGAAAACTGAAATGCCTAAATGTCAAATAATAAACATTATCAATCTTTCCAGCTGGCATTTGGCCATAGCCAAACACATTTAGAGCCTATTTTAATAGTGTTTGTATGTAATGAACAAAGACAGTAGTACTCTTGTACAGGTGAATGGGAGGGGTTAGGAGGCACAGACAAGGAGGGTGTCATCATACTATCCCACCCAGGTTTTAACCTAGGTACTCTGAGTGTTGGCTATTTGACTTTCAAATGCACGTGTACATTTATGTGTAGCATTGGAATTTGAATGCAGGAGTGTATTTGTGTATAGTGCTGGCATTTGATTGCTGGGCTGTATGGACATACACTGCCACACACACATAACGACACAGATACAATGACACACACATACACATCCATCAGTAAACATTTTTTAATCCAATTCGACTATAGTGTACTCAAATTTTAAATTCACTTTGAATTCTTGACAAAGCACACTTAAGTGAACATTGTAAGTTAGTTATGTACTTTCTTGGTTTGTAGCTTGCCAGTCTAATATATAACTGAACTGAGTTGGCATATGCTCAGCTTGAGCTTGCGCCAAAAGTATATCAACAAGCAGTGTTAGTGGGTCTCACACAATTGACCGCAAGAGAATCCCGAATATTGCTGTTGGCAAAAAATATTTTTACTTATACTACAGGGCCGTTGAATGCTTCAATCTGATTGGTTGATGAACGTTCTAAGGTGTGCATTATTTTCAGGGAGACACACGGCTAAAGTAGTTCCAGACAGGTCTTTACCGCATTACAGTTGCGTAAGAAATTAGTCCTACATACAAGAGCGTTTTAATGACAAAAACTTGACAAATGTCTTGAAATACATCATCTGAACAATGTTTCGAGGTTTGGTAACTGTAGTATAAGCGGAATAATTTACTCCAGGCCATTGAATTATTAGAAAAAAAAAAATATGCACACCAGAGGTGTAACGGCCACTCTGCTTCACGACCGCATTACCACCTCGGGTGTGCATTATTTTTCTAATAATTCAACAGCCTGTCATCAATTATTCCTTACATACTGTATACGCACAAATATGTATAGAAAAATGCACGGTTGATTGTGAAACTAAATCTTTTTCCTGTGGTTTAAACTTTGTGTTGATGCCCAAGGCTATACTTTATTTTTTTGCTCTTTCTAATTCAGACAATTCTGTCTTTAATATATTAGTAATAAAATAATCTTAATTTATAATTTGCTTGTCTTTTTTTTTTTTTTTTTTAAATTCTTTATTTGTCAGGTCATGCACAAACTGGGTACAAAAGTGAGCACATTACTCATGGTAACATATACACAGGGAAACATATTCAATCGATATTGCTTAGTCTCTGAGAAGGTCTAGGAAAGATGCCGGGTTAGCCATGCACAGTTTACATATCTGTTACACATATACAGAGGGGCGGCCACACAGGGATGCCGGGATGGACACATGTTCATTGTAAGCTGTCTATTTACATTCAGGTGGTTATATACAGGCATCGTTGCTTTTGTGTACCAGAGCCACAGCCCCCATGCGCGGACATCCAGGCGGCCACACAGAGACACCAAAGATGGCCCTGCACCGCCGCCAAGACGGCCACACACAGCAGGCCACTCGTTCCCACCCCGACACCCGCCAGGGGCACCCCACTCGGCATGCACCTTCAGTTCTTCTGGTTGCTGTTGGTGGTGCTTTTGTCAATACCTGGCCATTGTATTTCAACGTTGCGTATTAGTGTCGTTCCCTATCCGTAGTTTGTACTTTAAGTACTAATGCCACGATCGAGAGTGCTTGAGTTTAGGCATGAGTTTTCCTTTATTTTAGTAGAGGTGAGATGCAGTATGAGGTAGTGAAAAATAAGGAGAGAGAAAGAAAGAGAGGTGGGGGTGGGGAGAAGCTTAGGGGGGAGGAGCGGGACGGACTTACACTTTGCAGTTGGAGCTTGAGCTATTCGTCTGTAAATGCGCGCAATGTTCTTGTATGTGTGTGCGAGTCGGTGTTATGTCGTCTAATGGTCGGTATAGTCTTCCCAGGGTTCCCACGTTTTGATAAAGGAGGGGTACGTGACTCTGAGTTGAGCTGTGAGTTTGTCCATGATATGTGCTTCTTTTATGTTACCAGTAACTCTGTCCATTGGGGGTAAGTCGGCGTGCAACCACGTCTGTGCCATGGCTCGTCTGGCAGCTAAGTTTAGTTTATTGAATAGTTTTTGTTCCCTGTGTGTCAGAGCATCTAGTGGTTTTGCGATTAAGAATGCACCAGGGTCCGGTTGTATGTGTTTGTGTAGTACTTCTGTTTGTAGCTTGGCTATCTCGCTCCAGAAGGCGCTCGCTTTTGGGCAAGTCCACCACATGTGGAAGTATGTCCCCTTGTCCCCGCATCCCCTCCAACATGTGTCTGTGGTTGTTTTACCCATTCTGCAGAGTTTGACTGGTGTGGTGTACCACCTCATCAGGGTTTTGTAGCATTGTTCCTGGTGTAGGACGCAAATGGATGCCTTTGCTGCCGCCTCCCACACGTCCTGCCATTCCCCGCACTCAAGGGGTTGTTGTAGATCTGCCTCCCATTGTGCCACATATGTGGGTGTCTGTGTGTTTTTTGTTGGTGCGCTTAACTGTGTGTAGAGGAGGGTGATGAGGCCGGTACGTGGTCCCCCGGTTGTGCACATTGTTTCGTAGAAGGTAAATTTGGCCTGAGCTGCTGTGCGTATTTGTGGTTGTCACGCAGTTGCATATAACGAAAGAAGTCTTTCGTGGTTAGTGGGGCCAATGCTTTGAGGTCGTCAAATGTTTTGATGTGATTCCCCTGATATAGTTGGTGATAACGCTGTATGTCCGTATTTTCAATGTTGCGGAAATCCCTCGCCACTAGTCCTGGTGGGAATGCTTTATTACGGAGGTATGGGGTTAGTGGAGACACTTGGTGTGTTAGGGCATATTTATGTGCTGTTAAGTCCCAAATCCTGATTGAGTTCAGGATGGCCGGGCACCTCGTTCGAAGTTCTGGTCTGTCGGGTCGTGGCACCCAGATCCAGAACTGCGGGAGGTCGGAGCTCATGAGCAGGGTCTCTAAGTCGACCCATCTATGGGCATCTGGTGGTGAATGCCATTCGATGATTTGTGCAAGCTGTGCTGAAAGGTAGTAGAGGTAGAGGTTCGGGAGCCCCAGTCCCCCCTTGCTCTTTGGAGTATACAATGTCTGTCTGGCTATCCTGTGCCTCTTGTGCGCCCAGATAAAGTTGTCTATGGATGTTTGTAGTGTTTTGAGATCTCCCTTAGTTACTTTGACTGGTAGTGCTTGGAAAAGGAACAGGAGGCGAGGGAGAAGGTTCATCTTAACGCTATGGAGTCTCCCTATCCAAGAGATGGGTTTTTCGTGCCATTTATCAAGGTCTTTTATTAGGGTGGTCATGAGTCTCTGATGGTTTTCCGCGTAGAGGTCCTTGGGGTCGGCGGTTAGTTGTACACCTAGGTACTTGATTGGTCGGGGGCTGATGTGTAGGTTCGTGGCTCGTTGCAGCCAAGTCACTTCCGTCTCTGTCAACCCCAGTGGCATGCCCACCGACTTGTCCAGATTGATCTTATAGCCAGAGACCAGTCGGTACTCTTCCAGTAGGGTGATGAGGTTAGGTACTGAGCGTGTTGGGTCGGTGAGGGTGAGCAATATGTCGTCTGCGTAAGCAGAGACCACGAAGTCTGTCTGCGCTATAGTCATGCCCGTTATGTGGGGGTGGGCTCTGATGCGTTGTAGTAGTGGTTCAAGGGCTATTATAAATAGAAGGGGCGAGAGGGGACAACCCTGACGTGTTCCGTTCGTCAAAGTAAATGGGCGTGTTTCAGCGCCCTGGATAAGCGTTTGCGCTCTGGTGTTGGTGTACAGGGCCTTCACAGCCGTTATAAAAAGGTCCGGTAGTTGTAGCTTACGCAAGACCGCGAACATGTAGTGCCACTGGATTCTGTCGAACGCCTTCTCCGCATCCAGAGAGAGGATCAGAGAAGGCGTTCGAGTCCTCCCGGCCCACCACATGAGGTCAGTGGCCCTTCTCGTGTTTTCATAGAGCTGTCTGGTGGGGACGAAGCCCACTTGATCAGCGTGTATGCATGTGGTAAGGAGGGGGTTTAATCTATTTGCAAGTACCTTGGCATAGACCTTCACGTCATAGTTTATGAGAGAGATGGGGCGATAGTTGGTGACTTGCGTGGCATCCCTCCCTGGCTTGGGGAGGAGTGTTATATTCGCGGTCGCCATGTCTGGGTTGGGGGCAGCCCCCCCAGTCCACTGTGTGTACATTTTCGTTAAGTAGGGTGTTAATTCGTCCTTGAAGGCCCTGTAGTAGGTGCCGTCAAAACCATCGGGGCCCGGGGCTTTGTTCCCCTTGAGCCCTGCGATTGCTCTTTCTACCTCTTCCGCATCTATGGGCTCTCCCAGGGGTGCCATAAGGTCGGCCCCTATCTGTGGTAGCTGGGTTTCATCTAGGAAGGAGGACACCGTTGCTGCGTATGTTGCATTATCTCCTGCTAGTGTGGGGGAGTGGTTATACACGGACTCGAAATAGTTTGTGAATTCCTCATTTATCTCTTTAGGGGTTGTGAGGACCTGTCCATGTTTGTTTCTTATAGCTGTTATTAAGGTGTTGGCAGCTCTGGGTCTAAGGGCTCTCGCAAGGAGGGTGTCCATTTTGTTAGACTTTTCATAGAAAAGTCTTTTAGTCCTGAGGAGGTCTTTAGCAACGTCATCTGTCATGAGTTCTCTGAGGGATCTTCTTGTGTTTGTCAATTCGCTAGTCGTGGCCGGGGTGGCTGTTTGCTTGTGTTGTGCTTCTAGCTTGCGTAGTTGATTTTGCAGGTCTACTAACCTCTCGTGTTTTTTTTGTTTTTGTCGTGTCGCTATCTTTATGAGGAGACCCCGGATTACTGTTTTATGGGCCGCCCAGAGGATGGTTGGGGATATGTCAGGGGTGTCGTTGGTTTGGAAGTAGAGGACTATTTCTTTGAGGAGGTCCTCTTTGATGTGTGGATCCCTGAGGAGGGAGGCGTTTAGTCTCCACTTCCAGGGGGTGTGGTTGCTTGGGGTTTTTAGAGTAAGAGCAATGTCTGCATGATCAGACCACGATATGGGGTTAATCTCGGTGGTCTTAAGCCAATGCATGCCGAGTTTGTTTGTAAGGAACAGGTCTATACGTGAGTAAGTGGTATGTGCCGCGGAGAAGAACGTGTAGTCCCGTTCTCCAGGGTGCTGGAGTCTCCATGGATCCAGCAGGCCTGTGCTCTGGATAAACTGGTGTAGGAGTTTATCTTGCGCTCCCCTGTTATGCGAACGGGGGAGGCGTGTGCCTCCACTACGGTCAGAAGCGGGACAGGGTGTGGCATTGAGGTCGCCTCCCAGGATGAGTATCCCCCTGGGGAGGTCCCTAATCAGGCTGGTTAGGTTCGTCCAGAACTGCGGGGTGGGGGTGTTTGGGGCGTATACATTTATTAGGTGATACGTATTAGCGTGCAGCGTGCCTGTGAGTACCACGTACCGGCCTTCAGTGTCAGTGTGTGTGCCCGTGATTTGAATGGGGCACCTTTTATGTATGAGGATCTCCACTCCGTTTTTTTTATAAGGAGCTCTGGAGGTGTATGCTTTCGTGAAAATATGGTTTGTTAGCTGCGTTTTAGCTGAGCGCGGTATGTGGGATTCCTGTATGAATGCAATGTCTGTTTGTTGTCTGCGTAGCTCCCTGAGAAGTAACCTGCGTTTGTTAGGGGCGTTAAGTCCGTTAACGTTCAGTGAGGTCAGTTTGAGGTCCATTTTGTGTCAGTGTGTGTTGTAAAGGTGTACTCACTCTGTGCCTTGTCGCTTACTGTAGGTCCGAGGCTCGCCCGTCTGCTTCCGTGTAATCTGTGTCCTTTCAGGTGTTGTAGCTCCTCCGAGGGGGAGAAGGTGGGGGGGGGGGGGGGGGGGGGAGAGAGAGGAAAGCAAGAGAGTGGTAGGAAGAAAAGAGAAGATGAGGAGAAGGGGTAGTAGACGATAGGTGGTCTGCTACCTTAGAGAAAGCAAAATACAATTTAGTATTGATCTGCGTGTTTACCGTTCACAGTTCTACAATACAACCCCCTAAGTGGTGGGTCGGTATAACAGTGTATAAATACGATACTGTAACAAAATAATAATATAACAATTCCGGGTCTTACCAGTCGCCAGGAGCTATGGGGGTGTGCATCCACCGCGCCGAGGGATTCGCCTCAGGCGGGGTGGAGGCTCAGCCGCCTAGCACCCTAACGAGGCTCCCATTTAGAACAAATACAACCTTAGGTAGTAGGGTTCACATGCTGTAGTTGGTGGGCAGGGTAGGACTGGGGTAGGCATAGGGCCTGTCATTTTCCTTCTAGGGTTTTAGTATAGAGTTCGTAGGTGGTTGGTGCTTGTGGCTGTTTTTTTTTTTTTTTTTTTTTTTTTTAATATATCAATAAACATTTTTACAATCATATGGTTATTTATTTATTCCTAGTTTTTCTTTTTTTTTTTGTGCGTGTGCTTGTGCTGGGTCTCCCGTATCATGCCCGTAAGACATCGCTGTCCGATGGCTGCGGTTAGGCAGAGGTGACCAGGCTGCCCCCCGTAGGGCGGGCATCCAGGCCGCTCCCCGCTCTAGTTTGGCTAGCAGGCCTGCGGGCGTCCCCCTTTGCTGGTGGCTTATTGCCACGTGTTTGGGTGGTCGGAGTTCCCACATCACCCCCTGTCCGCACAGTAGGTGGGCTGGTGCTTTTAAGAGTAGCCAGGGCCCCTGAGGCACAACTCGTCTCCCCCCCCCCGCCCGTAGTGACATAGTGCAAATTACCCCCCCACTATCCTATGTCCCAAACATAATGAGCTATCTTAGGTGCAATAACAATATGCAGTATGGCAATGTAAAACTTATGGTAATCAGCTGAAGCTTGCGTGTTTTATGTCCTTCTTATCTGGAGTCCCTCGTGCTGGGGTGGTGTGAGCCACCAGCTCCCCACGCTTCTGGTAGCAGGGTTAGTCCCTCCGTGTTGCTGGTGGGGATATGGAGGTCCGCAGGAGCCGTGATGTCGACGCTCTTCAGAAAGGCATGAACGTCCATAGAGGGTAGGAGGACGGCAGGCTTCGCGCCATTAAATGCTATTATCTTGAATGGATATCCCCATGCGAACCGGATTCCCTTTGCTCTGAGGAGGTCTGTGATCGGTTTCCATTCTCGCCTTCGCTGTAACGTTGCCGGCGCTACGTCCTGGTATAGCTGCAGCTCTACTTCGTTCCATTTATATATTTGTGTTCTGTTGCATTTCAGTATGGCTTCTTTGGTTTGGAAATAGTGCCACTTTATAATCACATCTCTGGGCGGGCTGTTGTTGGGGCCCTTGGCCCGGAGGGCTCTGTGGACTCTGTCGATTAGCCAGTGTTGATCTGGTATGTCAGGCAGACCTTGGCGGAGGCAGTGTATAAGGGTAGTCTCCAGTTCAGCATCTGGTACAGACTCAGGTAGGCCGCGGACGCGCAAGTTGTTTCTGCGCGCTCTGTTAGAGATATCTTCTATCTCGAGTTCCATGTCCGTGATTCGCTGTTTCATGGCGTTGGAGGCTGCTGTGGAGCCGTTGTGTGCTGTAACTATGCGAGCCATGCGTTGCTCTATGGCCGTGGTGCGGGCCCCAATGGCGGCGATTTCGGCCTTAACTTCCGCCGCCGTTCGTGCGATCTCTGCTGCTAAATACCCCTTTACCTCTGCCAGGGATTGGAGGATGGCAGCGTTGGAGGCTTCTGGAGGGGCATCCGACCACGCGGGTGGACTTTCGTCTCCTCTCTGAGATGCAGCCTGGTCTCTGTGTGCGCCACGTGCAGCGGGCCTCGGCGTGGTGAGCATGTCTGCTACTGATACTGCCTCTCTGCGGCCGTACTTGCCGGTTTTGCGGCTGGACATCCGCGGGTACGGGGGTGCACCTCCTCGGGCTGAGTCAGGATCGGGATTTTAACGTGGTGAGTCGAGGTTTTCAGCGGGTTACAGGGCGGTATTGGGAGTCTCGGGTGCGGAGCTCCTTCTCTAGGCGGCCATCTCGTTCAGCGCTCAAACCACGCCCCCTGCTTGTCTTTTTTTAATACCTACTTTTCCTGCACATCTTGCACACAAAAAAATCAAAACTCATATGAAACAGACTTTTTTTTTTGTTTTGTTTTTTAAACTCCTAGGTTGTACCCTTCCATTTTCTTGTCAATCTATCTTTTCTTTAGACATTGCATAGTACAGTACAACTAGAAAAGTTACAATTTCTGGGTAAATTGTGTGAAGTGTTCTTGCCTCCACCAGTAGTCTACAACTAGGGATCGAGTGATTATCGGTTTTACCGATATTCAGTATTTTCGGGAATATCGGTATCGGTCCCTAAAGATACAGATATTGCCGATATTGATAGAGTGAGAAATGCATTTCAACTTTTATTTATTTATATAGCACATTTAATTGCAACGTTGTTGCCCAAAGTGCCTCACAGTTACATTAAAACATACATTTATAAAAACATTAGCAGGTGTACAAAAGGCCCTGTCTATGACATCACTTGCTGCTCCAGCCTGGCACATTTTTAGTGGCAGCAGGGATAGCTGAACGTTTTGATATAAGATTTGTGTAGGTGGGCTTGAAAATGAGGGAGTGGTGGCAGTTTAGGAATCATGTCCTGATTTTTCAGCTTTTGCCAGCTCCCACTCTAGTTTTGAACATTTTGCCATTCATTCCTATGGGACCAATTTTGCCACAAGAACGACGATATTCCGTGAACCATTCGGCGAAACGTTCCACAAAGTAATAGCACACCAATTGGGAACAATCTTCACGTTTCAGTATATTACTGTCCCTGTAGTGTAAAAACTGTGGGAGGAGTTAGGGTGGTAAATTTGGCTATAATAATAAGAATAATATATATGTGAGATAACATTAAGTGGTCTTGCTATGCAAGAACACTTAATAAAGAAAAAAGGAGCTGTATCAGATAAACACATGTCAAAGAAACTGTCATTAGATATACTCCTGTTTGAACTGTCTCATTTTTTTAATTAAAAAAAAAAATGCAAAGTGAACACGTCTAAGCATCAGATAAAACATTGATGATTGATCGAATCAATGAAAGAAAATACAAAGCAAACAAGTGATATTTGAGGGTCAAACCACCAAGGGTACTACTAGTTGGACACTAGATGTTTATCAGGGCAGATACAACAAGTGAAGGTGCTCAAGAGGAGAGACACTTAAAGAGTATATTGATATCTGCAGCAGGATTGTTACTGTAATATGAGCAACAAATTAGGGGCTACAGTCCAGATATACTGTCCAGTCGAGTGATCCCAGGGTAGCAGCCTGTTCAACCAATGCCCCTTGTGTTCAGGCAGAGTCCAGGAAAATAGAGAAAGTAGTTGGAGTCACACATTCTATCACCCAGCATGGCTGCCCACAAGGTCAAGGCTCCAACAGGAACTTGTGCCCACTGCCTACAAACTTTGCCCTCTGTAATCACTTCTGGAGAAGTGATGTTGCCTCCAGACGGGTGGCCTGCGTTTGGTTATACAAGCTGGCTTAGTACTTTGCCTAGCAGGGCATGGACCATGCTGGAAGTGTCATCTGCTAATCGGCACGAGCTGTCGGTAAATTGAGAATTGATTCTTGTATAGAGAGATACCCAGGAGTCTCCTGATGTAGATTGGAAATCTTTAAAGGGCTAAAATCATTAATATTGATCAAATGTGTGAGTTAAAGGAAGACTATAGGGTCAGGAATACAAAAATGTATTCCTTACCCTATAGTGTTAAAATCCACCATCTAGCCCCCCTGGTGCCCCTTGCCTCTCTCAATATATCAAAATCTTACATTTATTCAAGTCTGCTGCTGCTGCTGGCTCTGCCCCTGATCTGCCTACTTGGCTGACATAATCAGAAGGGATGTTCTGAGCCAATCACAATGCTGTCACATAGGAAAACATTGGATTGGCTGAGCTTGCCAAGTAGGTAGATCAGGGGCAGAGCCAGCACAAGCCAAACACAGCCTGGCCTATCAGCATCTCCTTCTAGACATGCATTGAACTAATGCATCTCTAAGAAGAAAGTGCAATGTGTCCATGCAGAGGGTGGAGACACTGAATGGCAGTGCGGCACACTGTGCAGCACTGACACATGAAAGCACCTCTAGTAGCCATCTGAGGAGTGGCCAGGGTATCCCTAGGCTGTAATGTATACACTCCCTTTTCTCTGAAAAGACAGTGTTCACTGCAAAAAGCCTGAAGCTAATCAGAACAAATACAATAAGCTGTAGCTGTTCTGGTGACTATAGTGTCCCTTTAAGCTTGGGAGCCAATGTGACCAGCGTCCACTCAGCTTGACAGTCAGGCCTGTAACCCTTCCATTTTTAAACAGTCATGAAGGTATTCTTCCTCAATTGGTTTGAGCACTCATTCAAAGCAGATTTAAAGGTTTTTCATAGAGAAACACTGGATTTGATTTTCTCTATGACAAGCATTCTACTGGCACAACTTGGCAATTGCTGACATTGGATTTGCCTGGGAGATCTTAGAGAGATCTGGGAGATTTTTCTTAAGACACTGGTGAAAATAAAATAAAATGGATTACAAATGAGCACACTGCTAAATGTATGGTGGAATTATCATGATCACTAGCATCAGGCCCGGACTGGCCATCAGGCACACTGGGCAAATGCCCGGAGGGCTGCGATGGCTATGGCCCCAGGCCGGCAGGGCAGGTCACAGGACCTCCCCGGGCGCTCCATACAGGGCCCGTGCTATATGAGCACCGGCCCTTGAGTAGTCCATGACGGGCCGGTGGGGAGATCAAAGAGAGAGGACCAGGCGAAGCTCTATCTTGCAGCTCCGCCGGGTTCCTCTCGAGATATCCAGGGCGTTCCCACAGTCTAGAGTTCACTCACCACTAGCACCACCAGGTAAGAAGGGAGGGGGGATACAATCACACACACAACACCCTCACACACACTGCACCCCTCACACACACTCCACCCCTCACACACACACACACACACAAACACAAACTACACCCCTGACATACATACTGTACCCTTCACACACCCACTGCACCCTTCACTTCACACAATGCATCCCTCACACATACACACAGAACCCCCCAACACAAGACTTCCAAACACACATATATATATATATATATATATACACATATACATACATACACACACACACACACACACTACAGCACCCCTCACACACTGCATCCCCACACTCGTCTCTACAGCCCCTAGCCACACATGCATTACATCACACCACAAACACAACACGACTAAAACTGACCTTATTACACAATACCACACCACAATCAGCTCACTCTACACACACGCAATCCCACAACCAGGCTCCAAACACATGCACAATACTCTTTCCTTGCCCTTTTGTCTCCTGGTATCCCATTTATAGAGAGACGAGAGACAAGGTGCAAGAAAACACAGCGCAAGCATGTTATTAAATTTGCTTGCAGTGTGCAGAACAAATACAGGGCCTTTTTCTCATGCTAGAGCTCTTCAGCAGAGCTCTGTGCATGGAATGCCCTGGAAGAGCATTGAACCAACATGTTCACTTTGAGAGAGGACGTGCTTGTCATTGGTGATAACAAAACACACCCTCTCTGCCCTGCATCCTTCTAAGTGGGCCGCTGTGATTAAAAAAATGCCTGGGCCCAATTTTTCCCCCAGTCTGGCCCTGATTAGCGTACCATACATATAGTGATGGGTTTTCTATCCCTTTAAAAGACTAGTTCAGAGACCTAGTAAATGAAATCTTTGCATGGTTACACAAACTTTACAAGGGCATTTAAAAAAAAAAAAAAAAATGATTACACATGAGATTATATAATGAAATATAAATTTAGCTTATCCATCGACTAACCCGGAGTTTTATTTACAAATTGATGTAAAGCAAGTAACAGTTCTGGAGACGTTAGCCAATTTAATTTCAAACAACTTGTTATGGTTGACAATATTTTATAAAATAAATAACTCTATATTGCCAGCACAGACTAATTGTGTAATGTGTGGAGCAGAAAGAAAATATAGATCGCCTTCTGTGCTGCTACTATTGTGCAGAATATGAGAGTGTAACTGGATTTTAAGACAACAGAAGCAGGGCCATCTTTCCGCATGGGCATGCTGGGCACTTGCCCAGGGGTCCCACAAGCATAGGGGCCCCACAGCGTTGCCCATGTCCTGGGGCCAACATGGGAGATCCTTTGATGTCCCCTGCCGGCCCACGGAGAGCCGGCCCTACTCGTTTGTTTTGGGCCCTCTCGGCCCAGTGAGGAGATCAAAGATCTCCCTCACTGGCCCAAAGGCCCTTCGTTAGTGACAGGGAGGGTGAGAGAGACCCTGAAGGAGGGAGGACTTTGGAGGCAGTTCCTCCTGCGAGCATGCTTGTCTGAGCGTTGCCGTGCGTTGCTGTGGCAACGCTTCAACACCGCATTCTGCTCACAGGAGGAGTGAAGACTGCCTGCAGCCAGAGGAGCTTCACACACACATTCAACCCCTCAGATACACACAGAGCACTCCTCACACACACACAGCACCCCTCACACATCCAGAGCATCCCTTACACCAAGCATGTCAAACTCGCGGCCCACAAGGACTATCTTTGCGGCCCGGCGAGCCGCGAGTACATGCTGGTGTTATAGCAGAGTAGGCACCTGCTTTCCCCACATTGCAGGTTCCTACTCTGCTAACACTTACCCGGCCAGGGAGGAGGGCCAGCGAGGGAGCTCAGTGTTCCTGCTCCTTACTGCTCCCTCGCATGCGCCGTCTGTAGTGAAGCTGGGCGCCGGAATATAACGTCATATTCCAGCACCGGGCATCACTAAACCGCATGTGGGAGCAGTGAGGAGCAGATAGAAGGACCCCAGGGAGATGCCCCACATCGGCTCCAAAAGGTAAGGAGCAATAAAGATAAGTGAGTGTGTGTGTGTGTCTGTGTGTGTGTCTGTCTATCAGTGAGTATGTGTGTGTGTCTTTCAGTGTGTCTGTATCTGTGTGTCTGTCTTTGAGTATGCATGTGTCTGTCAGTGAGTGTATGTGTGGGTGTGTGCCTGTCTGTCAGTGATTGTGTGTGTGTCAGCGGGAGGATCAGATTTGGCACAGGGTGGCAGAGGGTAGAGGGGGGTGCTGTGGTTTAGTAGAGGGGGGAACTGGGATTTAGTAGAGGGGGTGCTGTGGTTTAGTAGAGGGGGATGCTGGGGGGGGGGGGGTTATACTGTACTTTTTAAAATAAACCAAAGTTTCTATGATAAGGTTTTTTTTTTTTGCGGCCCACAAACTTAAACCTTGTTTATGTGGCCCGTGCCAGACTTTGAGTTTGACATGCTTGCCTTACACACATGAAGCACCCCTCACACACATGGAGCACCCCTCACACACACAGCACTCCTCACTCACACTGACCCCCCACTCCTCACACACACACACACTGCACCCTCCACACACACAGCACCACTCACTCTCTCACACACAGCACCTCTCACACACAACACAAACATTGCACCCTTCACATACTGCTCCCCTCACATACACACAGCATCTTTCACACACACCCACGCACACACACAAACACTGCACCCCTCACTACTATCTATGTGTGTGTATTCTGCAGTCTGCGTGTGTGTATTCTGCAGTCTGCGTGTGTGTGTATTCAGCAGTCTGCGTGTGTGTGTATTCAGCAGTCTGCGTGTGTGTGTATTCAGCAGTCTGCGTGTGTGTGTATTCAGCAGTCTGCATGTGTGTGTATTCAGCAGCATGTGTATATACCCAGCAGTCTGTCCATGTATTCAGCAGTCTGTGTGTGTGTATTAAGAAGTCTGTGTGTGTGAACTTCGCATTCTGTCTGTATTCAGCAGTCTATGTGTATGTATTCAGAGGTCTGTGTGTGTACTCAGCAGTCTCTGTGTATTTATTCAGAGGTATGTGTGTGTATTTAGCAGTGTGTGTGTATTAAGCAGTCTGTGTGTGTATTCTGCAGCCTGTGTGTATTCAGCAGTTTGTGTGGGTGTATTAAGCACTCTGTGTGGATCAGGCTTCCCTAAACTCTGGCCCTCCAGGTGTTGCTGAACTACAACTCCCATGATTCTCAGCCTATCTATTTAATTCATAGAATCATGGGAGTTGTAGTTCAGCAACATCTGGAGGGCCAGAGTTTGGGGAAGCCTGGTGTGGATGTATTCAGCAGTCTGTGTGATTGTATTGTATGAATGCATTGCATTTGTTAGAGGTACCAATAAATATAAGCTTAATTTTATCAATAATTTACAGTTTTTTTCCTGTGAGTGGTTGTGTAAGTAGGGCCCCAGTGCACTGTTTTGCCCGGGGCCCATAATGCTGTTAAGATGGCACTGAGCAGAAGCATCTTTATTTTTGAGATACCAAAAACACTGGATTAAGCAGTAAATACAACTAAAGGAAGGACTAGTACGTATAAACGTAATCATGCAATTTGTGGCTTCAGTTGGAGAATACAGCAATTAATATAAATAAGTAGCAGCAAGAATGAAAATCCACAAAAAATGTATTTGTAAAAGGTCTATGCACCCAAAAAGAGAGAAAAAAAATCAGCAAAATAAGAAAATATTGCTCTTTTGTGGTGGAATCTCGGTAAAAATAAATTTAGTAGGCCGAGATTACCACGTGGCATGTGTACGTGCATATGCTGACGTATCGATCAGTTGGTTGCACGTGGCAAGATACGATCAGTAGTGTACGGAGCATGTGCGAGAATACAGGATGTAGTATTCCCCTCCTCCATTGTGCTGGACAGGCCATGCGGTCAAACAGGAAGTTAATTCTTATTTGTATTGATTGGTCAAGAGAATGTGCGGGTGGAGCTTAATATGGGAGGAGTTATGTGCCTATATAGGGAGCCTGCACTATTGTCCGGGGCTCAGAACTTGTTGTATTTTGGTGACATTAGTCCCTCTGAGTCCCGATCGGTGAACCGAATAAAGAATCTCTTCCTTCCTGAAGAAACCTGTGTCCATCTCTCTGTGCTTGGCTTCCGTCAGTTTCTCCGGTATCACTATTACTAGTGCAAAGGGGGCATGTTCAGAGTTTTAAAGAATCTTTTACACTCAGAATGTGCCCACTTTGCCCTAGTAATAGAGCACATTTTTATATATTAAACAAAGGCTGCTGACCAGTCACTGAAAACATGTCCCACAGACATCACTACAGAGAGGCAAGGATGGGAGGCAGGTTGTGCCTTAGATTGCCGAGCACAAACACTGCACATTCAGGCTCCTACCACCATGACCACTTCAAATCACTGAAGTTGTCATGGTGGTTGGAGTAACACCACATAGTCAATAGATTAGATTAATAATGTAATCATTATTACTTTTAAATGGCTCACTCAATATTACACCAACTGGTAACACAAATTAAGGGTAAAAAAGGTCTGTTAACACTTCAGTACAAAACATAGCAACAAGTGAAGCACACATTATCTGAAAGGCAGTTTTGCAGAGTGAATAATATCTAGCATTTACTTTAAAATCTGTTTCTTCACTAAAAACAGAAGTGGAGTAAAATCCAAATTGAAAAACAGTCTATATAGTGTCAATCTGTAACTATAGCTCAGTAAAAAAAATATTCCAAGTCAGTTATTTTTGCCTACATTTTGTCATTGTCTTCCAAGTCACTATTTAAAAGAATAATAATAATAACAAAAAAAACAAAACATGATCTTTCTTTTGTATTTGAACTTTTGTTCTATCTCTATTTATATTTCTATACATATGCTATATTTAAAAGCTACAATTCTTGCACACTAAGGGCACGTTCTTGGAGTATCACGTGTGCAGTTTATGGTGCTGAAGTGATTGTGTGGATGACATTCCTTTGCCCCCAGCAAGATGGCGTCCATCAAGCTCCACCACTGCCTCCAGCAACATGGCTGCCGGAGTGAATGAGTTCCGGGTCACGAGGTGTCTCCTTAGGGCTCTCTGGTTAATGAGAGCATTGCCTTGTTTTACGATGCGGGCAGCCCTGTGTCTGGCATTACTGAGCACGGTTACTCTGCCGATATCACAGGGTGAGTGAGCTCCATGGAGCTCGGCATTGCGGCTCCTGCACACCCGGTGCCGGGTGACTGTGTTATAATAAGTGGGTGTGCTGTTATACAGGAGGAGAACTCGAAATAAGTGCTGCCCTGCAGGGTGTAACTTTAATGGAGCGTCACCTGCACTAAGGCTGCATGAATGAATGGTAAAGCATGCACTGCCCACATGCAAGGCTGACTGTGCTCCCTGGAGAGGGCCATTCACTACACTGTGCATTGTCAGCAATTATAATTCAATCACAACTTTTAGGCCAGGTTAACTAGCGAAAAAGCCACGCGTGTTTCCAGTTTTGGCTTACAGGGTTATTCACTAAAGTGAGAACTGCTGGGAGCGGAAAGTCAATTTAAAATATAGGTAAAAATAGCACTTTTACAAAAATTCTTCCAAATACAATTACGTGTTCATTTTTGGCATTACAAATGAGAGCGGTACTGTCACTGTTTGAGGACTTTGCCAAATTCGCAAAGTCCCCCGATGTTGACATCACCGCTGCTGCAGCCATCTTGATCCGGTGGGGTCCTCATGAGAGTACTGCATTGAGGTCTATGGGGGATCTCGGAAGACCGCAGGAAGATCCTCCATTAGACACAGCCTGTGTCAGAAAGTCAGGCGTAGGAGAAATACAGAGACAAAGTAGTCCCTAACCTGGTTGGATGATGTTTGAGAGAAGATGGGAGAAGAATTATATATATTTAAGGTCAAAGGGCTGAAGGGGCATGAACCCAATAATATGAGGGACAAAAAATGGACATGTGCCTTGACCACAGAATCGCTAAATAAATGAAAACTTAACCTTTATTGGGTATCACTTAATGGGGGAATGAGTAGTTAGTTAAAAGGAATCTATTTAAATAGTAGAATACTACCACATATAAATTAAAACATGAAAAAAAAAAACATGAGAGATGGATCTCGTGTAAACCAAGGTATTTAAAAGTGTGGATATAGACAAGGATATCAAAATATATATATATATATATATATATATATATATATATATATATATATATATATAGTATGTACAATGGTGTGAGAGTCTCAATAATGGTGAAAGAGCCTAAACCTAATTATCGTAGAATACTTGATCTGGAGGCAATAATGGCTTTTGGATCTACCCGGTAGATCTAACTTGGTGTTCAGGCTTAGCAAAATATCCTATTGGTAAGAAAGTATTCAAATGTGTCATACCCTGGCTGATTCTGTTGTGAAACAGTAACAGACCGAAGAGCAACAATGTTGCAAGCTGGGTGTCTAAATGCCAAAGCAAGGGGATCCTTTAAAGGGCCACTCTAGGCACCCAGACCACTTCAGCTTAATGAAGTGGTCTGGGTGCCAGGTCCTTCTAGGGTTAACCCATTTTTTCATAAACATAGCAGTTTCAGAGAAACTGCTATGTTTGTGAATGGGTTAAGCCTTCCCCTATTTCCTCTAGTGGCTGTTTCATTGACAGCCGCTAGAGGCGCTTGCGTGATTCTCACTGTGAAAATCACAGTGAGAGCACGCAAGCGTCCATAGGAAAGCATTATGAATGCTTTCCTATGTGACCGGCTGAATGCGCGCGCAGCTCTTGCCGCGCGTGCGCATTCAGCCGACGGGGAGGAGAAGAGGAGGATCGGAGGAGGAGAGCTCTCCGCCCACCGCTGGAAAAAGGTAATTTTTTACCCCTTTCCCCTTTCCAGAGCCGGGCGGGAGGGGGTCCCTGAGGGTGGGGGCACCCTCAGGGCACTCTAGTGCCAGGAAAACGAGTATGTTTTCCTGGCACTAGAGTGGTCCTTTAACTAAGTAGTGCTTCCAATTCAGCCTCAGTCACCAAGTTAGTCTACTATTATATCTACACCAAAAAAATACATATGGAACTGCCAACACACCTCGAGTAAGTACTGCTATCCTGTGCCTTCAGGGGCACCTGGGCTTGAAAGATAAGCCAGAGCTGACTGTCTCTCTAATGCTGTTTAGTGTGTTAGAGCGACATGAGATTCGACACTGCTAACAAACCTCTATTCGGTGCCTTCGAGGGCACTTGGGCTTGAAATGCAAGCCTAAGCTAACTATCTCTGATTTTAGTAGTGCCAGGACCTAATCAGTATACCTGGACCTCTCAAATGGGTGAGAAGGGGGATTCTTCCTTCTATGATTGCGAGTAGTGTGAAACTGTGGCGCCAGACATGGCAGATCTCTGAGTCCAAGGTATAATGGAGCCCCAACGCTCAGTTGGGCGGCTGATTAGGGGGGGAATCAAGCCTCCAATTAAGGAGGTTTAAATATTCCAAAGGCTCAAATAATTGGTCCTGTTCGGTCTAGTTTCCCTCTAAAGAGCCGCCCAGCTGGCGAAACGGGCTTTGGGGCTCTATTATAGCTTTTGACTCAGAGAAAACCGGCTGTGTCAATTTCCAAATAAGTTATCTACAAAAATTCTTATATAATTTTATGGGGACTTCTGTAGCTAAATCACTTGAAAACCTTTCTAACAGTATTGAATCATTTGGAAAGGTTATTAAACCTAGGCCTTTATTAGATTTCAATTTGCTGCTTTGGTCGTTTTTACTTCCTGAAAGTTCAAATTTCAGGGTTTGCTTCATGGTTTTGCAGAACCTGCCTCGACCCCTCAGTGTGTGTGACTCCACAGAATTATTTTGTTGCTTGACCTTTAGCAATGTTTTTAAAAAAAATAAATAAAAAAAATGTCTTCTCATTTAGCCCCATGCAAGTCCTTTCTTCTTTTAATAGAATTTCTCTGTAACTATTTTTGTTGAGCCATAGTAAACATTTCAATGGAAGAAAGCACTGTTTAACTTCAAAATGCTTGTCTAAAATTCCGGGGACTAATTAAATAACTTACTTTCATAAAATAATTTCTTTAATATCATATCCTATATACACAAGATAAATTCAATACTTGTAATTATAGGGAATGATGAAGGAAATATGGTACATCTTGATGGTGGAAAATTCCAGATGGGAACAAATGCCCCTGATGGTAAAGATGGAGAAGGCCCCATAAGGCATATGGCTGTTAAACCATTTCTTATAGACAAGTATCCAGTTACCAATCAGGATTTCAGGTAAATGAATTATTGCTGTTACAGATATGTGTATGATAAAGTGGCATTTAGCTGTGTCAATGATCCGTGCCTTTAGTTAGAATTTTTTTTGCAATCTTCTGTTATTTATTGCTGTGGTAGTCATGCGTTTTATACAGGGCAGATATAATAAAAAAAAAACATGGGTTCACAGTTATCATTTCACAGTTAGCAATTCAGTAGAAAATAATTATTAATGAAGAAATTATGTTGGTCACATTTATAGGCCTGTGGATTATGTAAAGTTGCATCTACTACACGTGTACACCTTGATTATATTAGGGAATTTTTTTTTTTTTTAAATATGCGCATCTAAAATAGATGTACTTGTGATTGATCACCATTGAGCACATACACCTGTGTCATTTGTAGGACATACAATGCCTTGCATAAGAATCCGACCCCTTTGGACATTTCTGCGTTTGATAGTGTTACCATCGGGGATTTAAAAAGGAAACCACGTACATGCTTGTCTCTGTTTGCGTGAGCAAGTGTTGGCGATGCAATTACCTCCATTCATGGAAAAATCTCAATGATAATATTTTAATGATGTTAGAAGCCACGGCTGCTGTTATAAATTCAGCTGCTTTCTTGTTCTAGACTACATGTCACATAATCTTCTGCTGGACAGGAGTTTATGGAATTTGCTCAGCACTCTCATGGGTAATAATGAGATCACCAGGACTGGCTGATATGTGAATGGCTTACTAACCTGGAATTTGCATGTTTTTATTAACCCATTGTCTCTGGATGCTTTAAAGATGGAGAACAGCATTGGCCTGGAGTGTGCAAGCTAGTCATCATACCATAGAATTGAGATTAATACATTGTTCTCAAAATTCATTTTTGTATTAAGAGACCTCTTACCCATCCCGTCAAAATAAAACACACATGCATTTTCTCTAATTTCTTTCAGGGAATTTGTGCGATCAAAAAAATACAAGACTGAAGCAGAAACATTTGGTTGGAGTTTTGTTTTTGAGGACTTCACATCAGAGGAACTGAAGAAGAAAGTTACTCAGAAGCTAGAGGTATATATATATTTAGTATAGGCCACCATATGTGGCCAATAACAGGACGACACACAGTTTTGGAGTGTAAGCTGGAATAGAATTTTAATGGAGGCACATTGGCCTTTATGCAAGTTTCCCAACAAGGGTGACACCCAGGTGGACCATGTTGGGTACATGGACACAAAGTGAATAAACCAATAAAAACAGTCATACAGTAAGACACTCCCACACACAAACAATATAATCCCTCCTCTGTGCTTGGGAGATAATTGAATCAGGAACTGTACTAATCTAACCCAATTATCTCCAAGCACAGAAAAAGATAGTTTTATGAAACCCCAAAAAGTACCGTAACCCCTAAGGACACACGACAGAAATATTCCGTCATGATTCCCTTTTATTCTAGACGTTGTGTCCTTAAGGGGTTAAAAACACAGAAAACCCCATAAAAGTTACATCCCCCATACATGATGCAGTGCCCTCCCAATTAAAATTGAAGTCGGGAGCACTGAGCCGCCCATAACAAGCTGCAACAGCACTGTCACTGTGGAACTGTTTTCCACCCTTTTCCCACGTGCAGCCAGAAGGGGCGCTGTGCTGGAAGGATTTCCTGCTGGGTCACAGAGAGCAGCGCAGTTGAGAGACAGGAAGTGGAAGCTCAGCTCTGCTGGTAAGTTAGTGTGTGTGGAGAGGAGGGGGGGGGGGTCAGTCTATGTGTATGGAAGTCAGTTTGTGTGGGGGGCTCAGTCTGTGGGTTTGTATGGGTCAGTCTGTTTAAGTGCTAGAGCTCTAAGAGAGATACCCTGGTGGTTGAGAAGATAGGCAGCCTTCTCAACCACCACAGATCTGATTGTACCATCCCTTCCCTGCAAGGTAACATCAGGGAAAGGGGAATATTTTTTTTTTGTAACAATTAATAAAGTAAAAATTGTAAAGCCCCCCTGAACACAGTACACCCTCACAGACAGTGAAATCCCCAAATATCTCCCATCAACATAGTGCACCCCTCACACACATTATCTCTTCACCCACATACACACTTCTTCCCCACATACCTTCACCCCCACACACATGCATACATACTTCACCCCATTACACACTGAATCTCAAATATACATATATATCTATCTACAGCTCCTTGATAAGCACACATATGCAACCCCAATACACATACACTCATAATGTAGCCCCTAGATGCACACGCACACACTTTACAGGCCCTCTCAGCACACACACAATCTCAAAAGCTCCTATACATGAGCACATGCTCAAACTACAGCCCCTATTACACATAGTACACCATAAACAGACT
This sequence comes from Pelobates fuscus, assembly GCF_036172605.1. Taxonomy (NCBI): domain Eukaryota; kingdom Metazoa; phylum Chordata; class Amphibia; order Anura; family Pelobatidae; genus Pelobates; species Pelobates fuscus. The sequence goes on along the minus strand of NC_086317.1, from coordinate 271,447,274 downwards.
CCTCTATACACACAAGCTCTGCCCCTGCATGGATGATCAACTTCCCGTACGCAATATACGTTCCCAATCCAATGACTGAGACACACATTCTGACAGACATGCCATGACAGGCCCACACTCTCTGACTGAGACACATACACACACAATTCCTCACAATTTGCTATTTTTATTTTAATTTAAATCCACCCAGCATCCCTACCTTTACCGCCTGCTCCCCGCGGCGGCCGGCTTTAAAGTTTCCTGTGCGGCTTAGCAAAGGGCTTACAAATACCAGGCACCAGGAAAAAACATTTTAGAACTGCCCCCCTACTTTTGGCCCTGGCCCCTTATATTTCTCCCCTAAGTATGAATCCTGGAGATGTCACTGCTAGTACTCTTATAATTCTTTCTTCTGCCTCAGGCTTCTGTCCAAGTTCAGCAGTGTTCCGATTTTAGTTCCACACGATCGATGCCCAAACACCGCTGCCTGCATTCTCGCATGCCTGCCACACAGTTCCCACGTGTTCGTGCATACGAACGGCGGCCACCCAGCTGCACAATTAGAACCCACGCTGGTTGAAGTGTCAGGAGAGGTTAACAAGGATCAATAAGCTTAGAGGTGGTCCGCAGTTGGTTCGGTTCCCGAACAGTCCAAGGGAATCCCACAAACCAAGTCTTTTAATAGCCTTTTAGCATGGCCTATAGTCAGTGGGCAGGAGGCTAGCCTCCACACTCCTCCAGGAGCCAGTGGCGAACGTCCAGGTAAAGGGGCGTTCGCCACACTGTCCTCTGTCCTTACAATTCTATTACTAGAGAAGTGTATTACATACGTAGTTCTTGATCATAGCAGCTCTCATTGTAAATCTTGATTTTGTACTTTAGTTTGGCTACTACGCTGTAAGCTTGTTTGAGAGGGACCTCATCTACCTATTGTTCCTGTGTCACTGTGTAATTGTCTCATTTATTGTACATTTCCCCCTTTCATAATATTGTAAAGCGTTGAGCAATTAGTTGGCACTATATAAATACCAATAATACTAATAATAAAAAAGTAATTCCGTGCAGTTGCACTGATGTACTTCAATATGTGTGTTACTTTGTGTTGACTAAAGAATTTAAATGGAAAAAAAACAAAATACAATTTTACTTGTAAGACAATCCAATACTAGAAGAAAGCCATGCATTGGAAACACACACTAAACTTTATTAGCAGTACAGAACATGTTTATTACATTTAATTATAATTTTTTATACATAAATTTACATAATTACTTTGACAGGTTAGCTTATTTTGAAAATATATTTTGACTGTAAATCCTCATTATGTGCTTGAAATTGATGCATGTTTCCTGTATATATGGCGCTATATAAATAATAAAATAATAATATAAAGAGTGGATATCTTCTTCTCCTTTGTAGTCTGCCCCCTGGTGGCTTCCAATAGAAAGAGCATTCTGGCGTCAGGTAAGCATAGCCTACTGTCCTGCAATGTTAGATCTTCGGCTCTTTCAGACACAGTGCTCTGCGACACTTATCAGAGCATTATACAGCATAAATTGTGTGTGTGTGTGTGTGTGTGTGTGTGTGTGTATATATATATATATATATACATACACACACAGAATACTTTGTGGTTGTAACATCACTGCAAATTGGTGATTTCTGTGGGAAAAGCAAGTCTTATGGCTTGACTGGTGTGCAGATTTCTGTTTAACATTGTATAAATTATAAATATATATATATATATATATATTATATTTATTTATATGCATATTTTACAAAGCGCTTAACATGATCAGATAATAGGACTTTCCTCAGCTGGGCCCTTAAAGACATTTGTATACCATCCACACACTTGCAACACTAGAGAACACAGTGTTTCCTAGTGCCTCTAAGCTTCACAAGGTTTTATTTAAAGGGACACTATAGTCACCAAACCAACTTTAGTTTAATGAAGCAGTTTTGGTGTATAGAACATGCCCCTGCAGCCTCACTGGTCAATTCAATTCTCTACCATTTAGGAGTTAAATCACTTTATTTTTATTTTCTTATTAACCATAGTCACACCTCCCTGCGTGGGACTTGCAAAGCCTTCCTAAACACTTCCTGTAAAGAGTCATCTAATGTTTATCCTTCCTTTATGGCAAGTTCTGTTTAATTTAGATTTTCTTATCCCCTGCTATGTTAATAGCCTGCTAGACCCTGCAAGAGCCTCCTGTATATGATTAAAGTTCAATTTACAGAGCAAGAGATACAATTGTTACATCTAGGTAAATTACATCTGATTGAAAGTAAAACCATTTTTTTCTAATGTAGGCTGTTTCAATCATAGCCAGGGGAGGTATGGCAAGGACTGCATAAACAGAAACAAAGTGATTTAACTCCTAAATGGCAGTGAATTGAGCAGTAAAATCTGAGAAGCATGATCTACATACCAAAACTGCTTCATTAAGCTAAAGTGGTTTAGGTGACTATAGTGTTCCTTTAACTACTGAACACTGACTTGAAACCTTGCTTACAGCTACCCTGATGCTCTCCTCATCTGGATTGGCTTTGGACTAGATGTTTCTGTGCCATTACCAGTATTAGCTGTAGTTCAGCTGTCTTACTATTGTTGTCCTGCCTTTTATTTTGCTGGCCTTCTAATTTTAATTTAGTCTGTCAGGGTATCTATTTTCTATTCTAAAGACTGATCTATTCTTCATAGTCATTACTTATCTTTTTGCAGCATGCCTGCCTATCATTTGGTTGTCGTTTGATCTATACTGCCCAATGCCCTTTTAGTGTGTGATCTGACAAGAGTCAGACACTTTTTACATGTGGATGTTATCTAAAATTGCATTTTAATTGCGCTCTGTATGTCTAGCCTGATGCTAAGACAGTTCTTTAAATTTAGTTTGCTGGTATAACTTTGATGTCAATATAAAGAAAGATGTGAACTACACAATAAAATGTAAATTACAAAAAGAAAATGGTACCTTCCTTCCCTACATAGATTAAAAAAAAAAGAAAAAAGATTACTACCTAGTTCATGCGTTGTCATGACTGGCAGGCATGCTCTTTTGCGTCATGTTTGAACTCAAAGTAGATATACTTTAGTTAAAGAGGAATTGTCAGTTATAGCTAATTAAACATGTTAGTGAGCTGTAGTAAAATAAAATCAGTTAAGAGTGCAGCTAAACTACAGGTACATCGCAATGCTGCACACATTGACAGTATATGAAGGGGATGTTGAACAAAGCAGACATGTGGTGGTGGTCTAACCTTTTATAAATGCATGATGCCTCTGAAGGGTATGATACATTGATAAAGAGCTAGACTCACAAGCTTTTGACAGTTTTTTTTTAGTGTATCTATATTACAATTACAGTACAAGTGTGCAACAATGGTGAGGTCTGCTTAGCAGCACCGTAGGAGCTTTGTGTTTATTTTTAGAATCTCTTTGGTACTAAAGTAACCAGTTTTATTTTTATTTTTTGAACCTTATTGGGAGTAAGCTGGAGGTCCTGGGTTGCTTGTGAATTGTCAGACCTCGAAGGCAGGTCAACAAGGGGGGAGGTGGAGTGGTGTTTCACCCAGATCCCTGTCTACCATGTTGTGTGAATGTAGGATGTATGCATTTTAGGAGTGCAGTGAACATCCTTTTACAATGCTCAGATTACATTATTTAAACTAAATCATGGTATGGTGCTAATAATGATCTGCGTAGTGGCTTCCTAATGTAATGAAACGGCCCCTGACCATTTCTAGTTAATACTTCCAGCCAAGCGGTCCAGGAACAGGGATAAAAGAGAAGCTGAATTACCCCGTGCTGCAGGTTAGCTGGAATGATGCTAAGGCTTTTTGCCAGTGGCTGGGGAAGAGGTTGCCTACTGAAGAGGAGTGGGAATTTGCTGCTCGCGGTGGCCTTCAAGGTATGTTAACAACCTGTCACTTATATTTAATGGGGCATTTATGCTACCAGGTGGCTGTACTTTATGCATTGTGGGAAGTTGCTTTAGGATGAAAGCAGAAAATGAATACAAAACTCCTCTTTTTAGGTAGTCAATTTAACACGTATGACCATGGTATAGTATAGACATGACTGTAATAGTAACATAAAGAGGTAGAGTCCTCTTTACATTACTAGATACGTTTTAAATTTGGCATTCATTTGACCATAAAATTAATAATTGTATACATTTTCAAAGTATTGACTGCTGTTTATTAACCTTATTTTGAATACACAGGCAGAAACTACCCATGGGGGGACATGTTTCAGGCAAACCGCAGCAATCTGTGGCAGGTAATATCATGTATTGTTGTTTTTGATTTAAAGACCTATTTGCTGAAGCAACATGTTGGAAAGTAAAAATTACATTGTTGCATGGTTTCTAGCAATTTGCTTGGTAAAAAATCAGTCTCCATACAATGACATTTGAGTACTATTATTGGGCCCTTTATTTGGGTAGTTTGACATATATCCCCGACACCCCTCATCTGCAGCTGTTAATATGAAAATTGCATCTGTTTAACCTTGGGTGGCAATTATAGGTTCTGAGAGGTTTGTTTGTTTGAGTTCCGAGTATGGTTTGGTTGGTGAGATTTGTAGCAGTCAAGCCTGGTAGAGATGGGAAAGTGGATGACATAATTTGTAGTGGCAAATGTGATTGTTGTCCAGATTTTTGAAATGTTAGGGGTGGAGGTAATGGAGTGTATATCTTTGTTTAAAGTTGTCTCATAAAATGAAAGCTTTGAGTAAAAGGAAAGTCAGTGGGAAGAAAATAGTATGAGGTAAAAGATCAAGTAGAGCAGTCTTTTTAGCTGGCTTGATTTGTAGGATATGTGAGGACATTCAGAAGGTAATATGAGAAAAGCAAGAGCCGATGTGCATGTGGAGGTGTTTTTTAAGATGAGACAAGTAGTAAAGCAGTAGTACAAAGGACAAAGAGATGGAGGGCCAATGACAAGCTTGGTGTGTGTATATATATATATATATATATATATATATATATATATATATATATATATATATATATATATATAGACTTCCTCTGGAAGGATGTGGGTAGGTGAGCGTAAAATCAGAGACACCAGCAAGGTAAATAAAGCAGAGATATTCCATTGAATTTAGCAGGATCATTATCCAATTTTCTCATTGGTTAGTCCATTCAATTATTTATGCTTACTGTAATAACCCCAAGGTTTTATATCTCTATTTTGGAACTAGTTTCCTTAAATATAATGCTTTTATTGTTTTATGAATTCCATTACACTAGTTTGCCTTTTAAGACGATCTTTGTAATTTGCAGGGTACATTTCCTAAGAAGGACTTGACAAAGGATGGCTATCATGGGGTGTCCCCAGTAACTGCATATCCTGCACAGAATGACTATGGTAAAGATTCAGGGTCCCATCAATCTATTCTTCCTTTTTTCCTCCCGATAAGATGCAGTACACAACTGTAAGGCGTCCAACATATCTTGACAGGAAAAGGCAGGCAGCAAACTAGAATTTTAAAAGTTTACCTCCTCCAAAGATGTTCCAATAGACTGCAAGATGCAATGGACAAAAGAGGAGTAAACGTTATGTAAACTATTCTCCACATATGTGACTCAGAGTAAGCTCTTATTGCAGGAACGTTTGTATCCAAGACTCAATGTTTTTGGCTAGATTCACTCAAAGTCTACATGGGAGAATCCAAGGAAGATCCTGTAAGGCTTTTATAAATCATTAGAATGGCTACAGATTTACTTTTTGATTGTTCTATCAGCCAAATCAGTGAGCCTCTCCACTATGGCTAAATGAGCAGCCTGGTTCATACATTTCAACAGGTCTTCTATATAAACTAGGCTTATTATAGAGATTCCTTTCGCAGACCTTAAGACAAGAAGAAATCAGAGACAACCATTACAGAAATAAGAAAAAAAGGAAAGTTGGATGCAAAAACTAAAGATTGCAGTAGGAGGAAAAATTGTTGCCTTCTTTTTAAGTGGGAAAAAACACCACAGATAAATCAGTTCTCGCCATTATAAGAAGCGTATATGATTTAGAATTAAATAATCCTCCTCCAAGAAATTTTCTAGGTTCTTCAGTGCACTCACCCAAAGCTACTTCAGCTCTATTTGCAAAGAACTCCACCCAGCAGAATAATTTTCAGGAACCTGCTCATGGCTGTTTCTAGTTCAAAAGCCAGTCTGGCCGTTTGGACCCATTCTAGATCTAAATAAGTCTGTCAATTCAAAACCGCTTGTTAAAGACATTGAAATAGCCTGTGTAGGCCTAAGTTCATATGATTTTATATCAAGAGAAAATGGAGTGAATTATTTTTTTGGGTCTCATCTAGTCTCTGTTGGAAGGAAAGTTCTTCTTGCAGCAGAGTAAACAATTACCGTATATACTCGAGTATAAGCCGAGTTTTTCAGCACATTTTTTGTGCTGAAAAACCCCAACTCGGCTTATACTCGAGTCAATAGTCTGTATTATGGCAATTTGCATTGCCATAATACAGACTGGGGGCTGTGGGGGCTGTCAGAGCTGTAACTTACCTCTCCTGCAGCTCCCTCCTCCTCACCTCGGTCAGCTCCCAGTGTAAATCGCGAGACTTACAGTGGGAGCTGACAGAAGAGCTGACCGGACGGCGCGGAGGAGGAGAGAGTTGACAGGATCTGCAGGAGAGGTAAGTTACAGCTCTGACAGCCCCCCACTGAACTGCCAATGCCACTGGACCACCAGGGAAGGAGAGCCCCCCTCCCTGCCATATATCAAGCAGGGAGGGGGGGCGAAAAAATATATAATAATAATAATTAAATTAAATTAAAAATAATAATAAGAAATAATATAAAAAAATTAAAATAATTAAAAAAAGTAATAAAATTGCCCACCCCCCACCAAGGCTCTGCAACACACACACACTGCACTCATACACATACACACACTGCACTCATACACATACACACACTGCACTCATACACACTGCACTCATACACACACACACTGCACTCATACACACACACACACTGCACTCATACGCACACACACACTGCACTCATACGCACACACACACTGCACTCATACGCACACACACACTGCACTCATACGCGCACACACACACTGCACTCATACGCACACACACACACTGCACTCATACGCACACACACACTGCACTCATACGCACACACAGCATTCATTATACACACACTGTAAATAAATATTCAATTGATATATTTTTTTTAGGATCTAATTTTATTTAGAAATTTACCAGTAGCTGCTGCATTTCCCACCCTAGTCTCATACTCGAGTCAATAAGTTTTCCCAGTTTTTTGGGGTAAAATTAGGGGCCTCGGCTTATATTCGGGTCGGCTTATACTCGAGTATATACGGTATCTTCAGGTCTATTATGGCTCTTCAAACAAAATGTCTGTTCAGTAAGAGAAGCAATGAAGTTGTTGTTGTATCTCTATATCACTTCAATTCCCGTTGTCAGCTGGACCAAGGCATGAATGAGGCCTCTACAAAGAAATATTCTGGCAGAATGGGACCAAGGAGCTTCTTCGCTGAATTTTCTTACAGACCTCTTTCATTCAGAATTTAAAATTCCTTACAATCTCCACAGACTCCTCATCTTTTGGTTGGAGAACTCTTCTGGGGTAATACCGAACAAAGGGTCTAAGGACATACCAGAATTCCCAGAAGTGATAGAGTTCCTGAGAACTCAAGGTAACCTGGTTGGCTACAGGGAAACGCCTACAGGGACACCACATCCAAATTCAAGGAAACAATGTAAGCACAGGCGCTTATCTAACCTAGCAACCATGTGTTCCAGTGTGATGCTCTTGTGACAAGTCACATTCTCTCTCTATCTGCAGTTATATCTAAGGGAAAACAATATTTTGGCAGATGCTCTGAACAGCATTTCTACACCATTATAGACTTGACTTCCAATCCTCTGATCTCCATGTTTTTCAGAGATATTTCTAATCTACTCTGAACTGTCAGTGAAATGGTTTCTCCGTTGGATTTTTAGTCCTTTTTAGCACTTTGTGAATCCCCTTTTGAACTGTTAGAGGAATGCAATCGCAGCATTCTGACCTGGGACAACTGTCTTCTGTGGCCTTTACCTTTGTTTGTTTAAGGCTGAGGGTTTTTTTTCAGCAGGAAAAACTAGGAATTTTGGGAAGAAGACTTGATGGGGAAATGTTTGTTAATTTCCCATTGAATGCAAATTACCCTCTGTGTGTATAAACACCTCTGCACAGCTGCAAGAAACAATTCTTGTCCCCAGCACTATGTGTCTGTGGGGAGCTTTAATCGCTGAAGTGCGATTTTGTGTTTTGTTTTCTTTCCCTGGAATAGGAAAATTTCAACTGAGGTACTCTGAGCTACAGAGGCAGTTCACATATTTCCCTCCCTATTTAATAAATATATTTTCTCTAAACCCCAGACAATAAACAAGCCAAGTAACAACAGAGTTGGTTTTGGGATTTTTTGGAGTTGTCTTAGGAGGAGCTTAACTTTAACATTTCTAGTGTGTTGCTTGCCTTTTCCGGTCAAGACATTGCAGATAGCCTTGTTGTAATCTACTTCTCTACCCCTAATCCTAAGGATGTTTTTTCTGTGTAAGCTCACTGTAGCACATTCATAATTTGGCTTTATATTAGTTAGCCCTATATTCTGTATGAACCGATCCTGTCAGCTCAAAATGCAAGAAATCTATTCTGTTTTGCAGCAATAAAATACATTTAGTGCCAGATAAATGGCAGAGCTGGGGCGTATTCACATTCTGAATAATAGGATGACTAGGCTGCTTTGCAGAGCATTGAGTGTAATTGGCCATGTGCAACCTACTCCAACCCCTTACTAGTCATGGGAAGTTATCATTGTGTACATCAAATCAGATCTACTTAAAAGGTTTTGTCTTTTTGAACTTTTTTCAGATATACATATCAAAAAATTGTGGATCTAAAAACATATTTTAGAGGTTAATCAGGAGTAGCTTTATGTGCCCTTGTTTTATATCAGGATTATTTGATATGCTTGGGAACACATGGGAATGGACGTCTTCAGAATACACAGTAGCTGGGGAGACTAAGAAACAACATGGTCAGAAGATGTACACACTACGTGGGGCTTCTTGGATTGATACGCAGGATGGTTCATTCAATCACAAGGCTCGGGTAACGACCAGGTAACAAACCATTAACGGTTTACATTCTTCAGATTTCTTTGATAGATATGTTAAGGTTCAGGCATGTCCTTTTAATGTTAACAAAAATAATAAATGAAGCACTACATAGTTATCAAAATGTATCCATACATATAAATATTTGTTCTACTTCTTATCTGTATGCTAGATAGGAATGCATGTCGAAAGAACTATTGAGAATTGTCTTTGTCAAATAATTATATAACATTATATTGCTGTTTGAAGCCTGCCATAATGAAAATATAACCATAAACCCTGTAATTCTTTCTTTGGTTTGCTTACTAGGATGGGTAATACCCCAGATTCAGCGTCTGATAACCTGAGCTTCCGATGTGCCAAAGGAATCAAACAACCAAATGGACAAAAAAAAGTGGACTTATGACATGGTAATGCTGTCTGCAGGAAGAAACAAAAAACAAATTTCTGCCATTGGTGGCTATTGCTGATTTATTTTTATGATGTTTCACCTGACAATTATATGCTAGAACCATAATTCTAATGGACCAGCATAGAACTTTGGCGTTCATTTCTCTCTCTAGAGAAGATTTCAGTTTTAGATAAGACATCAGAAAAAAAACAAAAAAAAAAAACTGGAGACCAGAGGCAGCTTTATATATAGATATTTACCATAAGTATTTCATGACTGCTGTTGCATAAATATATTTACATTCACACAATTATGTACTGCAGACTGTGCCGCTGTCTGCTGACTATTGGTTTAGGCATGCTTGTCTTATCGGTAAGAAGTAGAACATTTAAGAGAAACTGGACTCAGAAGCCAGAGACAAAAGAATGGCTTTTGCAGTATTTTCAAACAAGGCAGCTCTGTTCTGTGTTTCACCCTTCTTCACCCAGTGTCCATAGATCCTGAATGCACACGCATCAATAAGCTTTCTAATGGGTTTGATGGCATATGGGTCCCGTGTGACGATTTCCTTAGTGATGGGCTTCACTTTACGGTAGTAATTATATATTCGGACAGAAGCCAGAACTGTTAGACAGACCACCTGTAAAGAGAAGACAACTGTAACTGCTGAACCGAGTTAATTATAATTAATTGCATTTGCACTTACATTCCCTGTCACTTTGGCTATATTTATTTTTGTGCATCTAACTACAATTTTTCTGACTGGTTGCTCATCGTGTTTTTTTTTTTTCTTTTTCATTTTTCTCATGTCTTCTATCTAGCTTGCTTTGAAGAAGCCTGGGCTGTTGTCATGTGATAGCAGCTGACAATCCAGCTCACTAAACTGAATGGAACTGTCGGTAACCGGATTGCAGTAGTGGGACACTCATTTTATTAAATCAGTGGAATGGACCGGCAGTCCAAATGTGTCCCATAAAACCTTACTGGGCAGAGGTTCATGGGAGATTCTCACCTTTATTGAAAATGACCAGCTGAGACCCTTCTTAGTTAAGTTTATTACACATGCTGCAAATTCAAAGTAAACACACTGGTTTTGTGAAGTCTGTCTGGTCCCATAAAATTCGTAAACAAGATGCTGACATGTATGTGATCGTAGCCTCTTCATTGTACCCTTGCCCCACCTGCATTTAACTGTCAATTATATTCTGTGTAAGTCATGCTATTACACCACCTTATCCAAAAGTATTTTATTTCTTCATCTGAATTTTATTTCAGATTTATGCAGAGAACACAACTCATTATTCCCATTCCTGCCTTATTAAGTACAGTTGAAGGATAAGACCAGATTTTGGGACAAGGTTTTCACTGGGATCCTGCTTGTAGCCAAGCAAGGTATTTTTGGGGGCATAACTACCATCACATAAGTGTGGTTGCCTTTCTGTGTCCCCTGCCAACGCTGCAGGATGACATGCACATTTTACTGCCTTTTGAGTTGCAGATACAAAGAATTAACTGAAAAAAACTTTGACCTGTAGAATGTGAAACAAAATGAAGCCAAAACACTGAGTAAAACCTGGCCTGTATTGTCCTGTTAAATAAAAAAAAGGACCCAAAAACACAGCAAAAAAATAATAAACATGCAGCTCAGCAAGTTAATGAAGCTAAATGTGTTTTGCATTCATACAGGGAGCCTAATCATAAGCAACATACATTACTTATAAGTAAGCACCCTGTGTGGTGAGCAACGTGTCAAGCTTAATGAATTAACTAACTTTTGGGGTTAATATATGACTAAGTTTATTTTTACTGGACAATAAATTATACTTTACTTAAAGTTTGGTCTAATTTGACTCATTAACTCACCTGTGTTTCATATCCTCTATGTTTGATTCAATTCCTTGGTTGGAGCTAAGTGACTGGTGGTATGGCATGAGGTAACAGACTTCTTTTTTTTTTGTCCTTTGAAATGTATTCAAGTTTGGGGTTTCATATTTCACATTAGTGAAGATATAGTCATATAATTACACTCGTGTTAAAGCATGGAATTGAAATATTCATTTAGATTTATTTTTATTTTTGTAAAGTATTATGTAGATGCATCAAAACCTCCTTAAAATTTTGTTTTAAAAAAAACTTCCTAAAATCAGTATTTGTTAAAAAATCTTTCACCCGGGGGTGTGGACTAGACACTGAGGAAGATGGCAGCTTAACTGGGGAGCTCTGTCCCACACTAAGCACGCTAAACCTTCAGCAAGGACCACAAATGGGTCGCACAAAACGCCCTGATGGCTCTCAGACCCCAAGGAGCAACTCCAGCAGGGAGATACAAGAGCGCTGTCTTGCTCAATAGTCACTAAAGAAGACCTCGCATGTGCGGCTTACCTGAACCCACTGCGGAGGAAGATGTGGAGGCCATACTGAATGCCCTCTTCTACGAAATTCTCAGGGCGGATGGACAGAGCGAACAGGTCGTGCATAGCAGACAACATGCCACGTGACATCTGTTGCTTACACAACTATAAACTCAAAGAAAGAATGGCTAAAGCACGCTAGAGACCACTGTGGAGATTCCATGGAGCAGAGGTGGCCTTAGATCAGGATCTGTCGCCACTAACGCTAAAAGCCCGCATGGCCCGTCACGTTACTCCTCAGGGAACACGGCTTCCCATATAAATGGGGATTCCCCTTCACTCTCCTTGCACGACACCAAAATGATTGGATCTCCCTACGCTGGCGAAGAGGTCCCAAGGTTTCTACAACACCTAGGATTACCACCCACAGAACTCGCAGATTAGATCCTGGGGCCACAAACACAGAGACAATCATGAAGATGCAGGGGTGACTCGCCACGGCGCCCCACGGCTGCCGACACCTGGAACTAACTGACCCGGAGGAGTGACAAAGGCTTCTTCCTAAGACCCCACTTCAGCCGTGGCCATCACACTCCCTGTTGGGTGACCAGGGACTTCCAGTTTAGCAGAAATGACAGATAAGTCCTGACTTGTACCCTTGCCCTCGGGGGGTCCCTGATTTTAGCCTTCCTACGTGCTCTCTGAGCACCACTTATTTGGCCCGTGGACGATGCCACCATGCTGGGCTTCAGCTTTCATTTGGGGCTGGACAGTGGGGTTTGTCTTGTTTTCCTGTTTGACACCTCAAGGGAGACTGTTTCTCTACAAGTATGCTGCTTACTCCCCGCCCTGGCGATCTTGCGTTGTTGCAAGTCCCAGAAGCCAGTAAGGAGTAAGAATGCTATGGCCAAGTGACTGGCCGACTAGGCTAAGTTGTCTTAAACGTAGTCCGTTGGGGTATGGGGGGGGGGGGGGAATGGCAGTTGGGGATGTTTGCATTGGATTTGCTTAATAGGGCGATGTTGGCAGTGGTGGGCGGAGATGGGGGGGTACTTAACGGGATAGTTCAACGCATCGTATGGGAATGTGGTTACGCACAGATGGGCTGAGTTGAGGTGAAACCTGAAGCGCAGCAAATAGCAAGGGAGGGAGGAGGAGATAGAGAATAGCAGTGGAAAAGGGAGGGGGATGGACAGATAAAGGAAACAGTAAAAGTATAAAGGGATCAGACAAATAGGTTCATACATGATGCAAAGTGAATTGATCAGAGGCTAGGAGTGCCTAACTCATGTTTTTTACTTTTGGACCCCTTGTTGCTTACCTCGACACCCTGGTAACTGTTACACATGACACGAATACCATGTGTGAACCCTCCCAATACAGGTGACCTCTTGACGGGAAAGTACCTATATCACGCAACCTAACTTGAGACCCCTGTGACAAACGGCAAAACTCATAACATGAGGCTTTTGGGACCTCATGGGGTTAGACCGACAGCACACTGTTAAATACTGCGCCTCCCTACCCCTACAGCAGGAGACCCGACATGGCCGATACGGCCCTGTGACGACCGTAGATTTCATTCCAGTGGTTACTTACCTCATCCACCTCTCCGAGGCTACTGCCCCAATAATAGCCTATGACCACCCATACCTTGTCCTTATGGTCTGATACTAGTTGCAGTTTAGTGCAGTAAATTTGCTTGGACACGTGGGATATGAGACTCACAGGGGTTCCATATATTGTTCATACTTTACCTCATATATACATTACCACAATTGCAGAAGCCAACTTCTACTGATAGAGGGCCATGTCTCCTGACTGAACCTATGTATACTTAGACTAATGGGGGGAACACTGCCCTTGATGCCCTAGTACCCACTAGGTGGCGGTTCAGTTTTGACATCCACCCAGTTACACAAGTACCCCTCATATTGAGGGAATTTTTATTTGTTGTGTCTTTTGGTGGGGGATTGGACTGTCTGTGTGCTCTCTGCTCCATTTGACTGCAGTCTTGCAGGTTCACTCCCACACCTAGCTTTCCTATCAGCTCAGTCTGGGCTCCCCTGGATGCCAGACGTCCCAGTTTGGGGCCGGGCGGCTGCAAAGTGACCGCGTAGACTCCTCTGATTCTCCCCTCCTTCTCTCCTTCCCACTCTTTCCTCTCTTGGCTCCCCTGGCGGCCGCCTCTGAAGCCCCGCGGGCCGCAGTTGAGTAACCCTGCCCCTGACCCCTCTTTTCGCTCTCCCCTTCATTCCTCCCTGCGGCGCGTGTGGGCCTCCCGATTGGACGTTCATGCAACTCTGAACATGTTTTAACACCTGCACTCACATCATGGCGTATGCTGTCACACCCTTTCATATAACACAAAATTGCAGGGACCTAAACACACCAGAAAAGCGCGCGCATATATTACGCAAACTTAAACGCCGCCGCGTTTCCTACAAGAAATGCACCTCAGAGCAAAAGAAAACCAAAGGCTGAAAGACAAATGCTATCTGATCAACTACTACAGTAATCACCCTACTGCTCGCAAAGCTGGTGTGGCGATTTCTCTCTGACAGAGATGCTTGCAGATCCGGAGGGCAGATACCTTTTTGTGAAAGGTGTAGTATCACAGAAAATATACCAAGCCAGATTCCTATGTAAAACGATCTTAAAACTCACCAACTTTACGAAGGGAGTGTTAGTTCTAGGAGGGGACTTTAACGTGCCTTTAGACCTGCTCTCAGACTCGTCAACCGGATGTAGTAGTATACCACAAACGGCGATAAGGACGATGCGCAGAACTCTCCAAGACCTGAGGCTAGTTGATACCTGGAGGGCACTCCACCGAGATAGCCAAGACTACACATACTACTCAGCTCTACATTAAAGATACTTGCACATCCACTATCTTCTCATCCAACAGGAACGTCTCACTCGCCTTAGGAAGGCAGAGATACTGCCTACACCATGGTCCGATCACTGCGAGGTTTCCATACTCCTGGGTTCGCCCCTTTTCAGATCCACTCAGACGACGTGGAGGTTGAATGAGTCGCTCCTCTTAGATATTGCAGTCCAGACGCAGCTGACGGAACACTTGCGTCATTACTTTGAAGAAAATAACACAGAGGGAATGTTGAGTCACGCTGTGGGAAGCCCCCAAGAGTGTCCTTAGGGGACATTTTATTAGGTTAGCATCACGCAAAAAGGAGGCCCGACAACTAATAGATGACAACTAATAGATGAACCATATAGCAAGACTGGAATCCCTCCATAAACTGACTCAAAAAGAAGCCCAATACCAAGAATTACTCGCGGCCCGCTGCCAGCTAATGGTGCTCATAGACCATAAACACCACCCAGCGCTCCAGCGCTCTAAAGCCTTTTATTACCTTCACGCCAATAAAGGCGGGAGACTGCTTGTCCTCATGATCCGAGATCAACAAGCTAGAGCACAAGTACAAGCATTAGGGACATCAAAGGGCGACCTAACGCAATTTCCTGAGGAAATAGCGGAAGAGTTCCGGACCTATGATAAGCGATTGTACAACATACTGAACCAGCGAGGACCCTGCAGGACACGACGACTGTAGCCATAGAACAGTACCTGCTAGGATTTCGGCCGGACACACTCACACCGGAAGAAGCCAACACATTAGACGCCCAGATTTCGGAAGATGAAGTATGTGCAGCAATAAAGGCGGCAAAAAATGGCAAGGCACCCGGCCCGGATGGTCGTCCAGCGGGGTATTACAAGAAATTCAGAGAGAGTCTGATTTCATGGCTCACTGATGCCTTAAACCAACTTCAGAGCAGAGTTATGTTCCATCAGGAAACACTAGCTCCCACAATCACAGTAATACCTAAACCGCGTAAAAACCCAGAAAATTGTGGCAACTATTGCCCCATCTCCCTCCTTAACACCGCTGTGCAGCTCTTCACTAAGATTCTAGTAACCAGACTACAACTGTACATGCTCTGACTGGTCCATCCGGATCAGACAGGCTTTAAACCGGGCCGAGAAGCTAGGGACTGCACTCTGCGGGCGCTCTCTATCCAGTGCCTCGCGGAGGGAGAGAAAGAACCTATTCCTGCTTTCCATGCACGCAGAAAATGAGTTCGACCGAGTGGAATGGTGCTTTATGATGGCGACGTTGTCTAGAGTGGGATTAGGTAGAGGAATGCTTACATGGATCGCAGCACTATATTAAAATCCGAGTGCTTGGGTCCAAATTAATGGAGCACTTTCGGACATCTTCAATGGCACCAGGCAGGGCTGCCCACTGTCACCTCTCCTCTTTGCCTTAACCCTGAAAAAGTTTCTAGACAGGATCCGGCAAACACCAACAGTAAAAGGGTTCATATATAAAGAATATATTAAGACATGGAACTATGACCACATATCTTGGCAGGGCCACATAGCGGTAGTCAAAATGAACATCCTACCAAGAATTTTAAATTCTTTATTTTTTTTTTTTTTTTTTGTAAATATGATTTTTATTATTTTCAAATAATTTTTTCAACATATGGTAAGTAGCATGTCGAGACTCGCAGGTCTCCGTAAAAACTTTCAATAGGTAGTATCATCAGTTGTATAAATTCAGTGTTTCAAGGGCACATGCGCCTCTATGTAGTAGGGACTCGCAGGACCCTTGCGAAGTACATATAAACTGTTGCCTTTTGGCTTATATAACATTTTGGTTCACTTTAGAACTTTAGAATGTGTAGGCTCTGGGTTCTCAACCCTAATTTGTCCCAGCTTCTTAAATCAGTGAACGCATTTACCCTCATTAGTAGTTGTATCTCATGTCCTTTGTATTATGTCTGTGTGTGTGTGTGTCTGTATTGTTTGGCCCTCATCTAATTGTAGCGTGTGGCGGGTCCCGAGACTGCCGGGGTCCGAGCTTCCTCCGTTCCGAGGCCCTGTCTTTGGCGTTCGTTTCTTACGTGTTTCGTCTCTCTTCCTAGGTATGAGTTATGTGTCTCCTGTTCTCTGCTATGGCAGAGGTCTGAGTTTCCTGTTGGATGTGTGTCCTATCCCCTCACTACCTTGTCTGTCCGGGGTTATGTGTCCCGTCTGTCTTGAGGACGTCCCGGGTTTAACCCTCTCTTTGGTGGTATGTGTGGGGTCAATATGTGTGTGGGTTCTCACCCTTCTATCTAGGTGGGGGTCGGGGTCCCAGTCTCAGCATTTTGGAGTAGTGGTGAGGTATCCCTGTATTGGGGATTCGTTCCCTCCTGCGGTCTGTGTTCGTAAGGCTGTTGCATATTAAGAATCTGGTAGAGATATAATCATCTCTTGGAAATCTGATGTGGTAGAATTTAGTATCCAGTGTGTCCATGTATTGAGGTATTTTTGGAAGGTGTCATTTGCTGTGTTGTGGAGTTCCTCAAGGGATCTGAGTTCCTCCATTTGTGTGAACCATATCTTGAGGGGAGGAGTGACTGGTTGCTTCCAGAATTGGGGTATCAGTGCCTTGGCTATATTCAGAATGCGGATAGTGAGCGATCTTTTGTATGCATTCTTAGTGATCTGGGTGTGATGTAGCAGCATTGCTGCCGGGGTGAAAGGTGGCGGATCGTCTGTGTATTGGCAAATGATTTGGTGTATGGTTTTCCAGTATGAGGTAATCTTGTTGCATTCCCACCATATATGTAGGAGAGTGCCCTGTTCCTTTTCGCATCTCCAGCATAGGGGGGAATGTGTCGGGATTCATGCGTGTAGTGTTGCGGGAGTGTAGTACCAGTGGGTCAATAGCTTGTACGCCGTTTCCTGTGTCTTACTAAAGCTTGAACAGTGGTGTGTGAGGTAGCAAATTTTTTCCCATTCATCTTTATCCATTGTGTGGCCTAGTGTTGCCTCCCATTTCCCCATAAATCGTGGTTGTTCTACTGGCGTAAGTGTTAGTAGGAGGGTGTATAGGACGGATATTCCATGTGTCAGTGGGTGGGGGTCCATGCAGAGATTCTCGAAAGCGGTGGTTGCCCTTGTCAGTATGGGACCCTGAGGGAGGGAGGTTATGTAGCTCCTAATTTGCCTGTATTTGAGGTGTGTTAAGAAGGTGTGTTCCGATTGTCCACGTAAGTCGTCTATGGTCTTGGGGCCTCTAGGTGTGAGTACGTGTGTGAGTCTGGGTAGAGGGTCTTGGATTAGGTCCTTGAATGCTCTCGGGTCTGTTCCGGGGGGGAAGTCGGGATTATAAGTGAGAGGTAGTAGGGGGGTGGGATAAGTGGTGAGACCGTGCTTCCCTTTGGCATGGTTCCATTCCCATAGAGTCGCTTTTGTGTATGGGGAGTGTGTTGCGTGCCCTGTCGATATCTCAGGTGGCAGCCACGGCAGCACTGCGACCGGAATTCCCGCCTCATGTTCCTCCACCTGTTTCCATAGTTTTTGTGTGCCTGATTTGGTCCATTCCACTATCCGTAGAAAGTGGCATGCCCTGTAGTACAGAGTGAAGTCCGGCAATGCCAGACCACCTCTGTCCTTTGGCTGCGTTAGAAGAGCATGGTTGACTCTGGGTTTTTTCCCATTCCACACATATTGAATTATGGCTGTACGTAGCGTAGCAAAATATGTGCGTGGGATCTGTATTGGGATAGCCTGAAACAGGTAGAGCAGGCGCGGTAGGAAGTTCATTTTTACCACCTGAATGCGGCCTAACCATGATATATGGGGGTGTGCCCATTCCTGCATCTCTGTGCTCATTTTCGTTAGTAGGTCAGTAAAGTTTACTTTAAATAGGTCCCCTGCCTTCCTTGTCAACCAGACTCCTAGGTATTTGAGCTTCTGAGTCGCCCATTGGATCGAGTGGTGTTGGCGCAGGGGTTCCGCCCGTCGTTCAGGGACGCTTATGTTTAGTATGAATGATTTGTTCAAATTGATTTTCAGATTAGAAAGTCGCCCGTATTCCTGTAATGTTTGAAGTATGTTTGGGAGTGA
Organism: Pelobates fuscus; assembly: GCF_036172605.1. Lineage (NCBI taxonomy): Eukaryota > Metazoa > Chordata > Amphibia > Anura > Pelobatidae > Pelobates > Pelobates fuscus. The sequence goes on along the minus strand of NC_086317.1, from coordinate 271,428,468 downwards.
TATTTCGGGATTAGTCACGTAGAATAGTAGGTCGTCGGCATATGCCGCTACCTTGTTGTGGGTCGGCCCCGTCCTCATCCCCGTTATGTCCGGGTTGTTTCTAATGGCCACCAGTAGTGGCTCCAGGGCTAAGACAAAGAGGATCGGTGACAGGGGACATCCCTGACGTGTACCGTTTAGTATATCGAATGGTTCCGAGGGGGCCCCATTTACAATCACCTGCGCGGATGGTTGCGCATACAGAGCTTCTATCCAACCCCTGATGCCCGGGCCCAGGCCTATGTGGGCGAGGGTCCGGAATAAGTATTTCCAACCCACCCTGTCGAAGGCCTTCTCCGCGTCCGTGGATAGCAGGAGAAGGCCACCGGCAGTGCGCGCACCTCTATGCATCAATGTGAGGGTGCGCATGGTGTTTTCTCGCGCCTCCCTCCCTTGTACAAACCCCACCTGGTCTGGGTGTATCAGAGTGGGTATATATGATTGTAGTCTATTCGCTAGTATTTTAGTCAAGAGTTTGAGGTCGCTGTTTATTAGGGAAATAGGGCGGTAGCTTCCGCAGTGTTCCCTATCCTTTCCTTCCTTTGGGATAATAGTGATGTGCGCTGCCAGGGATTGCTTGGGGAGTGGGTGATCCTCTTTTATGGCGTTAAACGTCAATATGAGTGGGGCATATAGTATGTCTGCGTGCGCCTTATAATAGCATAGCGGTAAGCCGTCTGGGCCTGGGCTTTTGCCTGTTTTCGTCTGTTTCACTGCTGTGGTCAGTTCATCTAATGTTATCTCCCTGTCTAGTAGTTCAGCCGTGTCCCTGCCTATCGTAGGCGTCGAGTTGAGCGTCAGATATGCATCGATGGAGTCCGTCAGTCTCGTGTCTGCCTGGTGTGTGTGTGGCCCGTGTAGTGCGTACAGATTAGCGTAGTATGCCCTGATTGTTTCCTGTATCTTGCAAGGCAGTCTGTGTAATGTGTTCTTATCATTTCGTATGCGGTCAATGTACGTCTGTTGTCTGCGTTTGGCTATCATCCGTGCCACTTTTGTTGCCATGTAGTGCGAAAAAGGCGGTATGTCGCAGCGCGTCTCTGTGATATTTTGTCTGGAGCATCTTGGTCAAGTCCCTGCGTAGTGTGAGTAGTTGACTTTGCGATTCGGGCGTCTGGTTGGCTTTGTTCAGGTTATCGATCTCCCTAATTTTTGTCAGTGTGTCTGCCATGGCTGCCTCCCTTTGTCTCTTTAGTTTAGCGCTTTTTTGAATAAAGTGGCCCCTAATCACACTCTTGTGTGCTTCCCACATGATCGTCGGGGATGTTTGGGATGGGGTGTTTGTGGCAAAATATTCACGGAGAGCTGTGTCGATTTCCGCTTTTACCTCCGGTATGGAGAGTATGTGTTCGTTGAGCCGCCACTTAGTGACTTTGGGTCTGTAGAGTGGGGATTTTATCATGAGTGTCACGGGAGCATGGTCTGACCAGGTGGCCGTGCCGTGTTCTATTCGTAGGGCGAGTGGGAGGTGGTATTGGGTCATAAAAAAGTAATCTATTCTGGTATAAGAATTGTGTGGGTGGGAGAAGAACGTATAGTCCCTCTCGTCTGGGTGGTGGGCTCTCCAACTGTCTACTAGTTTGTATTTGGATATGAGGCGTTTGAGCGTGTTCAGATGTTGTGTGGGATGTGCCTGTGGACGTGTCCCATTTAGGGTCTAGGGCAATGTTGAAGTCCCCTCCTACGATCAGTGTACCCTCCGTAAACCCCTGTATCTTGCGGAGTATTCCTGCCAGGAATTTGTGATGTCTCTGGTTGGGGGCATATATGTTGGCGAAAGTATATGTCTGACCCGCTATCCTTCCCTTTAGGAGAACATATCTCCCCTCCCTGTCCGTCTGTAGGCCCCGTTCCTGAAATGGGATTCCTCTGTGTATCAAAATTGCTGTTCCCCTGGCCTTCCCCCCGTGATAGTCACTATAGTAGCCCGTGGGATAATGGTGATTATGTCGCTTCGGTCTGGCACCCTCTTCGGTCTGCGTCTCTTGGATAAATACTATGGATGCCCTAGCGGCGTGAAAATCTTTTCAGGTCTTTTCAGGTTTGTTCAAGCCTCTTGCATTTACGGTTATAAGTGTGAGGTTAGCCGGGGTCAACGACATTTTGCGCTATACCTATCTGGTCCTCGGACCCGGCAGTCCCAGGCCGGAAGTTAAATTGAGTATGTGTAGTGTTTGAGGTGTTTGTGAGTGTGTAGTGTGGGGTATCCGCCTTCTGTTCGGCGTTAGGGTATTAGCGTCTCGGTGGTCGTGGGGGCTCTTGGCCGCCCCTAGGTGTTAAACTTCGACCCCTTGTAAGTGGCGCCTGTCCCTCGTGGGTGTGGCTGGAAGGCCTAGGCCTCAACGTGTGTATGGAAGTGTCCTGGTTGCTCGCTCCGCGAGTCTCTCTCTGGTGTGACCTAGTGTCTCTCACCTAGTCCCTAGGTGTCCCCTTTGTGGCTCTGTACGATCGTGTATGTGTCTCGTGTCCTCGCCAGTGTACATTAGCAACGTATACCATATAACATGATAATTAACATAAAGGAAAACAGTAACAGTGAAAATAACAACATGCATTGTCAATTATTAGCCATATGCCCTCTTAGGTTGTCATCCGCATCCTAATTCCTCCGTTCACCTATGGAGGCGTCTATATGTTTTTTGTCGACCCGTCCCCCACCCACTGGGATTCCCATTTCCCTCCCATCCCTACCCATCGGCTCCCCATTCTATCTGTTAAGATTCAGCCATATAAAAGTACCTCCCGGCTCCTGTGTAGCCGTCTTATATTTGAGCCCTTGGGTGGCTATTTCCCTCTCACGCCCCCCCCCCTCCCACCGCTATAAAGCAGCCCATCAACTCGTGTCCTATTTAGAGATCGTACCCTGCTTGGAGCCCAATTCTATCTGAGCGAGGCGGGCCCCCGCCCCTCCGGCCTGCTCCTGTCCAGGTCATCACAAGGCCTTCATGGGGGGGGACGGTTGCCCATCCCGGTCGTTCCCTCCCTTCTCGCCTCCCCTAGAGCTGGCCCCTGATTATCTTCGAGCCCTTGTTATCTGTCCCTCCCACCCCCCTCCCCTTGCCCCCACGTTTTGGCACTCATAGGGTAGTTAGCAGTTTGTAAGCAGGGTTACACATGAGCATTAAAAGTCTCTCAGGCCTGTCGGCCAGTAAAGTGTGATACTTGCGATTAGAGGTGCGAGTCATGGTGTCCATTGCAAAATGTCCTTGCGTCATAGTCCTTGGGTCTTTAACTTGCAAGAGTAGGCCACTTGTCTGCATGTAAAAGATGCATTCTCGTGCGACGGGTAGCCCCAAGTTTGTGTAGGTCATGCCGAAGTTCTTCTCGGTCTGTGCAAGTCCGGTGGCGGGGAGGGATTGAGTTCAGCAAGGTGGAGTGTGTTCCCAGTAGGGGGGGTTGTGTCGATTTAAGTCCTGATAATGGCTGGCTTTACCCCCTTTCAGAGGCCACGTGGGCCGGTCGCTTGTTGTCGAGTGATCCTTGGGGGTTGGTTACTTGCCGTTCGTGGCTTCGGGCCCTGGGTGGGTGTATAGAGGACTAAGGGATCTGGCCATTGTAGAGGGGCTGGTGTGATCTGGAGTTCTCTCCCTAGTTCCTCTATGTCGGCATAGTCCTTTATCATGTATGGGCCTCTAGGCACATCTTGTTTACATGAGTTAAAAACATAAAGGAAAACACTAGGCAAAACATTGCCAACAAATATCAGGAGCATGCTGGGTTTTCTATGCGTATTAGCTAATAGAATAAAAATGCATCATGCTAGCAAAATATAACTGGCTATTACTGCACACTGCTAAATAAATGGAACATGCCTACGCAGGGTATGTCAGTGGATGGGTAAGCAGTCTTAGCGTTCAAACTGGGTACCCAGCCTGACAGTTTAGCTGTGGAGAACCTGAGGAAATCACATATGTTTGGTATATTCGACCTAGAGAATGTAGACAAAATCAGGTTCAGTCAACGTTGGCTAATATCAACATCAGATTAAGAAAGGATGCCTAGAAACGGCATTTAGAGTGAAGAGATGGCCGCCTCAAGTGCCGTCTATCAGTCCTAGCTCTAACTCTCTAGGGTACATGTGTAAGGCCAATCACTAGCAGCTGTGTCATGCTGTAATCCCCCAGTTAGTCCCTTCTGTGAGCTCCTGTAAGAGTCAATGTGGAAACCTAGCTTAGAGGACGAATGTGTATGTGGTCAGCGTGGTGGGTGGCACGTCTGTGCAAGGGACCTAGAGGACAGGGACTAGTAGGTCCTCTTGCTAGACAGTCATGGTCGATTCGTGGAGCTTAGGGTGCTCCCTGTGGAAAGAAGATTGTCTGTGGCAATTTGGGCGATTTTTAAAGCACATAACGTGCAACAGGGCAATGAACAGTAGCGCCCGCATTACAGGGGAGTGAGCTGTGTGTAATGGTAACACATGTTGCCGACCTGCGGGACCGGCCTGCAAGGAGAGATGGGTCTCTCACTCAGAGATTAGTATAAGTAACAGGCTGTCCGCGCCGACACGGGTCCTAGGCATTAAGTGCCGAAGGGGTATGCACTGGTGCTATCTGGGGGTATGGTCACAACCGCCCCGTGATGTGTATATGGTCTTGAGCAGTCTGATTACGCTAACTGGCAATACCTAAAGCAGGAGGCCATGGTTTGTGCTAGTCAAGGTATGGGAGAAAACAGTAGATTAACATAACATCTGAGATTAATACTATACTTTGTGCATAACACGTCAACTTCAAGGTATTCATTTTGTTTAACTCCAGCAATCAATGAGAGGTAGCAGGATGAGTTGTTTTTGCCCTCTCCAAGTGTGGAATGGCAGGCAGCGAGCTCAGCCAGCTGCAGGCTGCGACAATCCCAATGTCTCTAAGTGGTGATCGCTGCGTATGCCTCCGGTGTGGAGCTTTGGGGGACGAATGGGACGCTCCTATCCGGGTCCCATGTATGGGTGCGGCTGGGAGGGCTGTGGTCGCTTGTGTTGACAGGCCCCGTCAGGGTCAGCTGTTCGTGGGGTAAGTGCAGAAGTTGAAGGAAGGCCGGGGCGGCTCGGATGTCCTGAATGCTGTGTGAGTCCGTACCCCTTGTGACTGAGTGTCCTGGAAGGTCGCCATCTGTAATCCACTTTGTGTTCACGGAGGATCGAGGTGAGTGGCTTTAGCGATCTGCGCCAAGCTAGTGTGCTATTGGACAGATCTGGAAAGAGCGAAATGTCCATGGTTTCAAATCGGAAGGGGGTTTTGGTTCGGAAGGCTGATAGAATCGTCGCCTTGTGTCCGCTGTTGTTGAGGTTGAGGATGATGTCTCTTGTGGTATTATTAGGCGCGTTTGTTGGTTTGGGGATTCTGAATATCCCTTCCGGGGCGATCGTTGCACGCTTTCCATGTGGCAATATAGCTTGTAGCATGCGTTCGATCAATTTAGGTAGTTCGGCCTCAGCAATGTCCTCGCGGACTCCCCTGACTCTAATGTTGGGTGCCCTCCTGGCATCTTAAAGCGCTGCGAGGCGATGCTCAAGTTGCCGGTTTTGTTGTTCCAGGCCATGTACCGTGTGTTGTAAGATGGTGATGTCTTTGGCTTGGGTCAGTGAAGAGCCTTCCAGTTGGGAGATGCGGCCTGTCAGGCCCTGTAGGTCTGCTCGGAGCGCTTGGACTTCCTCGTGAAAGCTATGCTTCAGGTCCGCCATGAGCTCCTTCATGACCGCCACAGTGAAGCAGTTCTGCTTCAACCTCTTTACCACAACGTTGTGCCTTCCGTGGTGGGTCTGGGGGCCGATGATATACCCCTTTGTCTGTATCGGATAGGTCATCAGAGAAATCCGAGCACCCGCCGTGTTGGGCCGCCATGTTGGCTTAAGTGGTACCGCGTGCCTGCATCCATATCTCCCCTATTGTGAGGCCCGGGGTGGGTCTGTGTGGCCGTTTGGGGCTCGGAGCTCCCTTAGCATGCATCCAGTCGCTTCAGCGTGCAGGCTCCGCCCCCCCAAGAATTTTATATTTATTCAACACCATCCCCTGGCACATACCGCAAGACTTCTTCGCAACACTAAGAACGGCAGTCATTAGATATGTCTGGAAAGGAGACCGAGCGCAACTTAGCCATGATAAGATATGCATTCCCAAAGCATGGGGTGGACTGGCACTACTGGGCTTCCGCAAATATTTCCATGCGTCAGTACTCCAATGGGTCTGGGAATAGAATACAGCCCCGACCCATAAATTATGGGTGTCACTAGACAGAGCAGACCCAAATAAAGCCCTCCACAGATACATGTGCCATAGACACAAGTCCTGGGTAGAGACTCTTCCTTCACACAGACGTTAAATACCTGGGTTACCCTGAGAAAGGACTCATACATATCTCTGCAACCGAGCCCGCTAATTCCACTGACACAGAACACTGCCTTAGGTGGCAGACTACCACCAAATGTCTATTTGCAGACAGAGGTAAGTATGTCCACCTGAGTGTGGTTTAAGGCAATGCGGGGCTGAAAAACCTGTGAGAGTGGACTACACAAGAGACTCCCACTCTCGCAGACCTCCATTACGTGCAAACATGGCTGGGGTACACCGGGAAGCCACATGGCAACTTATGTGACCGACACTGAAGCAGACGGCAGAGTATCTGCCCTATACCAGCGACTGATTATAGGGGACCATGTTAGAAAAGATGCCTTTAAGAGACAATGGAAAGACTTGACAGACCGGACCTCCACCGAAGCTCAATGAGAGCAGATACTCATCCTGCAACAAAAAAGCTCTGTAAGCTCCAGGTATCAGGAAGTTAACTTTAAGTTAATCTTTCACTGGTACCGCACGTCTTTGCTATTACACAGAATATTCCCAGAGGTCCCTGACATATGTTGGAGAGGCGAATCACAAGTAGGCACCCTACGACACATCTGGTGGGACTGCACTAAGATTAGATCATACTGGGATGGGATCAAATTGGAATTGGCGAACATCTTGGGCGAACCACCAGATCTCGGCATCGAAACCGTGCTCCTCCATTTCACAGACCGATCTATTGCTCAATACAAAAAGTCAATCCTGAGACACCTTCTCAACGCAGCTAAGTCAGTGATCCTCGCCACGTGGAAGCAAACTTAACCCCCCCACCACGGCACAATGGTTACAGAAAGTTGAAGAGATTCATACCGCAGAAGCGAAATATGAGGACTTGTTGGGACGGGGCACCAAACACGCTGAACAATAGAGACCATGGTGTGTTTACCTGGCTCACACAGGGGCAAGGGTAACATGAGGAGCGCGGTGATTTACTTGGGGGAGCAGGGGGGTACACGCGTGCTCCAGTTCCCTCTATGACGTACCCTTACTTTCCTTTTAATTTCCTTACTTTCCTACTTAAAACTCTCTCACCCTGATTTTGACTCAACTGGATACCCAGGCTATATACTCCAGGTATCTTTCTCTAAACTTGCAGCAGCTGGTGGATCCGGGAGAAGCAGAGGGACAAGCGCTTCCAGCAGGACATATTCAACATTAGTCCCACCTGCCTAACATTTGATCAAATTGAGAGTGTGGGGCAGCAAAACTCGCTTGCAAGATAGGAATTTTGAAGTTGTTCTCACCTCTAGCACTACGACTACTCTTAACAGGACCTAGCCCTGCAGACATGATGATCATAAGACTTAGGTGACTCACACACCTTGACAGATTATTGACAGGTTACTTGCTACATATCAGAGGACAGAGATGCAGGATCGATAACAACATTGATAGGGACCCGCCCTGAATTTATTGACAATACATAACTAACCCACATGCTCCGGTAAAACCTCTTATCCCTGACAGCCCCCTCCCCCCCTCCAACCACACGCAAAATACCACTACAGACGAGAGGTTTATAATGTACAATATATGCTCCGACCACGCTGTAGCGAAAGCCACTTCGCCACTGTGGTTTGGAGGGGGCTGCTTGCCCGCCTCTTACCCTGTGACTACGGTCCCTGGGCGATTTGGCCCTTTATGCACGGTATTTGGGCATAGTGTGGGTTATTGGGCTGCCCCAGGATTATGGGCCCTCTCATCAGCCCATACGAAACTTAAACCCCATGGCGTTTGAACTGTGTTTGTGGCATCTAAACGCTGTTTGGATATGTTGAGCGCTCAGATCCAAGCCATCTGGGGATGGGTTAAATGTGGGGGTTCTGTTTAGTATAACAGGAGTTATGTATTTTTATGTCTTTTGGTGGTTGCTGGTAACATGTGCTTAATGGAGGCTGTGTTTGTCCCTGGATATAATTAAATCAGCTTCTCCATTGTCTCCAGGATAGAGGATTCTGGGGAACTAGTTTGAGCTTCTAAAAACCATGCTTCCAGAAGGTCAAATGCACATTTGTACTAACTTTTGAACCCCTGGTCCAATTCGTATGATTTTTGAGTATGTTGTTCCCCCGAATGGATTGATTGTGTATATGTATTTTTATGCGAATGTGATGTATATTTTGGGAGTTATGAATGTTGTGTAAAAACTGTATTTTCCCTACCTAGGATAATTGTATTTTCCTGTGTGTACAGATAATTAGTTTACAGGTAGAGGGGAGGGCTATGTGTGGGATGTAACTATTGTGTGATTGGTTAATGTACGTTACTGTGTGTGTCCCTCCCCTTCATGGGAGCACCTAATAAAAAGGGCTGCAAGCTAGCAGCCAGAGAGTTCTATTTTTACCCTCAACTTGAGTCCTGTCTCTTATTGGGGGAATCTGCTACAAGGGATTGCTATGCTAGGCATATTCCCTTGCTATAATCACTGAGCTCTTGTAAGAGCTTGTTCCTGCTTCGTTCTGAAGGGAGATAGCTGCAGCCTGCGGTGCTTATGGTGTCTGGTGGAGTGCTTGGAGTCCTCTGGAAGCGCTAGGAGCATCTTTCAACGGAGGTACCCAGTCGGGGTGCCAGTTGATCCGTTACACACGCATTATGCAGACCACTGAGGAGAAGTGATGGGTTCCCACGTGTGTTTCTGATTACCTCAGCACCTGCTCCCGCCTGGATGACATGTTTTACACTAAGTAATCTTAAGGCACCCTAGGTGATGAGAGCTAGTGTTTTCCCACACCGTTTCTGCAATTGGCTATACCATAACTGAGAGCTCAATGTTCGAAATAGGTCCTGCGTGACCTCATGTTATGTCACATTTTTGTCTAGTCATGTGGAGACCTGCGTGTCTCACTGAACATTACGAATTAACCAGCCTACTTTTTTCTCTGTATACTTACATGCAAAATAATAAAATCATTGATTTACAAAAAAAAGTCTTTCACCCAACCTGGAAGTTGGAACACAACTGGAAACACTGCAGGTTGGCATGTAGAGGTAAAAATGGTACACTTGTAGGTTGTAATTAAAAATTAATAAAAAAAATGTAAAAATCGATGGGCAATGACATTTCATAAAATAACCTACAGAATGTGTAGGTGTGTGTAGTGTCTTTATAAGGGGGTAAGAGTTCTATTGCACCTTTCCATTCTTTTCTTGTTTGTAATTATGTGTCCTAGATATGTTTAGTACATCAACCTGTGGACGAGGACCCCCAACTGTATCCCCATTCTATAGTTAGTAGGTCTGACTAATTAGGACCAGCACGTTATAATTAATCAGGCCATAAGCAATAATACTTGTTTACTGTAGCTGTTCTCTAATCTTATGGCTACTGTTTGTACACTGGGTTAGAGAGGAAGTTTACGGACTTTACTATATATTATATTACTGAATGATTCATGAACGGGTCACTGAGCTAATTTAAAAACTAAGAACAGAATATTTTGCCATATGCATAGTTTAGTTTCTTTCAAAAAAGGTTATGCACATCAGGAGTAAAGCATATTAATTTCCACAGCTTGACACATACTTTAGTCATTTGGAGATGGCATTAGTTGTAATGTGCTGATATGGCCCACTGAGTTTTACACATAATTAACGTCCAAATTTACAGACCGACAAAACTACCAAGGTCTTCAATGAAGCTTGTAATAAACATGTATTCATCTCACGGACCATGTAGTAATGTAAATATGGCAAGTTATTACTATTGCAAAAACATCTATAAAATGGAACCATGTTCAATTACTTGCCTTAAACTTCCTGTATGGACTAAACTGGCGCACTTCCTCAACCACATACTGCTGGAAGAAAGAATGGGCCAGAGCCTCATCTGCTGTGAGCCTTCTCTCTGGGTTCACCACCAAAATACGAGCAATCTAGGAAGAAGACTTGCTATCAGTAAAAACTTGTTTCAGCAAAAATGTATTTGAGATCTGAGTGGGGACAAACTGAAAGTCATGCTATTAAATTTTCACCTTTCTCAGTGTTCTCATATCTAATTTTATCGACTAATACTGTGAATTTTAAGCAGCAAGTTTTAACAGTCCTCGTGAAAGATTTATACCAAAGCGAACATGTTGAATGGTATTGTATTATGGAATAAAGATTGGAGAAAAAAAAGGCTTTGAGTGGTGGTATCATATGTTGGTTTGTGTTAAAAAAAACAAATTTTGCTTTCTCCTTCTTTCTTCCCCCTCCGTCCTCCTCAGATGAACTAAGGTTGCTGGGTCCCAAGCCAAATTGCTAATTGAAGTGGTCTGGGTGCAGTGTCCCTTTTGCACTTAGTGCTGCAATGTAAAACATTGCAGTTCCAGAGAACTACAATGTTTACATTGCAGCTCTAAGTCTGCCCTCTGTGGCTGGGGCGATTCCGGATTCATAACGGACTTGTGGTCCGTTATCTGACGCTGGACGTCCTCACGGACCTTCAGCATCAGATTTTCCCCATAGGAAAGCTTTGAATAAGCCAGTGGGGGAGGAGCCTGACCCAGCACCAAGAGACATCGGCGCTGGATTCAGGTAAGTAGCTGAAGGGGTTTTAACCCCTTCAGCGACATGGGATGGGGGAGGGTGGGAGAGGGGCACTCCAGGATTCTCTAGTGCCAGGTAAATGGGTTTGTTTTCCTGGCACTGGAGAATCCCTTTAACTCAAGTGAATTAAGAAACAAAAAAGGAAATGTGAACAGAAGTATATACAGTGTGCCTACACACCACCGAATAAATTGGTTATTAAAGATGGGAAAACATACAACATAAAATATATTGCAACAACTATACTCCTCCGCTAGGCTTTATTTACAGGCTAAGGAGGGCATCAATCTCAAAATCACTGTTTGGAAGTCCTGTATGACATACATTGAGACACGAGTGTATCCAGGAGAACGAAGATTGAACTTTACTTATTACTAAGCACAGACCCAAATATCTGCACAACAATTAGGAGTGGCACAATTTTTATTTAAGAGAGGCTGTTACCTGTCTGCCATCATGAGCAGACTTAAAGGAACATTATAGTGACAGGAATACAAACCTGTATGTACCTAGCCCCCGGCTCCTCTGTAAGCAATTTAAAAGGTGATTTTACTCACCTTTATTCCAGCTCCACATGGGGCTGTCGCAGCTATCTCTGCTCCCTTGGCTGAGATCATCAAAATAGATGATATCCGCCAATCCAATGCTTTCCCCTAAGAAAGCATTAGGAGGGTATTGTGTATGCGTGGCAAGACGGTGTGCTTCACCAATCAGTGTCTCCTCATAGAGATTGAATCTCATTTGGGAACATTCAGCGCCTCCATAAAGCGTGGAGACGCTGGATGTTGGTAGAAACATAGAAACATAGAATGTGACGGCAGATAAGAACCATTCGGCCCATCTAGTCTGCCCAGTTTTCTAAATACTTTCATTAGTCCCTGGCCTTATCTTATAGTTAGGATAGCCTTATGCCTGGTGCTGCACATTTTTGTCTAGTCAAGTGTCATAACCTCTCAGAAACCCTCGACTAAGAATTAAATCATTTCCTGGACTTTTCTTGTGGATGATACACTAGCTACAAATTTTTGTTAACCTTCCATAACGTACTCTTTAGTATTACGCTTTCTCCATGAATGTGGTATATATATATATATATATATATATATATATATATATATATATATATATATATATATATATATATATATATTGCACAGTTGAAATGTATCCCAGTACTCAATTAAATTGTCCTTACCAGATCTTTCACTGTGTCCGACCGATCATCCCATTCTGGGGAACCAAACTCATATTGTCCACTCATAATCATCCGTAACATCAACATCTGTTTCCGGTGCCAAAAGGGTGGGGAACCAGCCAGGAGGGTGTACATTATCACTCCTGCACTCCACCTACATTGCAGAATGATCCAGATGGACATGTTAGCATAGATACATATCACTTTGAAGAAAAGTCATATGCACATCGAGACCTGCCCATGAATGGTCCAAAGTACATAAGAGTCTGTAGGATCTCATTCTATTAGACTTTTAATACAAATTCAAATTCAATACAAGTACCTTAACTGTGTTGTGGGAGTCCAATCACTATAGGTTCATTCCAAGGGCATAATAAAAGGAGTCCAATATGGTGGCCCATGCACTTAAAGCTACCCGGTAGGCTTGTATGTGCAGGGACCCGATCTGGTGCTGTGGCCCTTTAATAGTGTGACCAGGCCCCCTTGCTTTTCGGCAGCATGGGAGCAAGTGATGGCTGTGAGTCACTTCCTCCCAGAGAAAACACAGAGCTGTGCAAGAGGGAGCAGGAGGCGGCAGTGAGGAGGGGGAATGAACAGCTAGACCCTAACTCCTAACAGCCTCAGGCATCACACTGAACCCCAGGGAAGCCACTCTCCAGCAAAATATAGCAAACTGGAGGGTGGTTTACAAATGTAAATTTTTCATGTGTGTCTGTTTGTGTGTGTTAGTATGTCTGTCAGTGTATATGTCTGTCAGTGTCAGTATTTCTAAGTAATAAAATAGAAGAAAGGTCCAGGCACTCCAAGGTACAAACCAGGCAATTTTATTGAACCCACTCCATCACAACGTTTCGACCTACACGGTCTTTGTCAAGCTGATAGGTTGAAACGTTGTGCCGGAGTGGGTTCAATAAAATTGCCTGGTTTGTACCTTGGAGTGCCTGGACCGTTCTTCTATTTTATTACTTAGAAATACTGACACTGACAGACATACTGACACACATACTAACACACACACACACAAACAGACACACATGAAAAATTTACATTTGTAAACCACCCTCCAGTTTGTTGAAGTGGTCATGGTGCTTGATATTTTCCTTTAACAATAAAATGGTCAGAGTTGTGGATCCTCATTTTCTGACCTAACAATGCAGAAAAAATAGCTCATACTTTCTATCACATAAACATATAATACATTATAATAATAATGTAAATATAACTCTTAGCTGTAATACTTATAGCAATGAGCAGTAAGTTGTAATATTATTTTTAAATTCTTTATTTGTGTGGTGCAAATAGTTAACACGAGCTCTTGCCATGCCCCAACAGCAAGTACAAGATTGGTAAAATACATAGTATAAGGCATAGAATGTCACTGCACACATATTTTAAGTTAAGTAGCTAGGTCACAGGGTAGTCAAACATGTCTAGAGTATATAGCAAAACATAAGATGTAGTCGATGTGAGTTACGTAGACATGTGAGTTGGTATATGAATTTGAGGTTTAAAACAAGCTGGTGTGACATGAGTGTTGACAAAAAAAGATTATAAACAAGTAGATTGTTAGGCTAGCAGATATGTCATTGTGAGATTAGTTGGTAAAAGGCTATCTGAACGGATTCCTAGTGGGTGCTATATGAGATTATAGAAATATAGAATTACAAAAGTAAAATGGTAATCATGCTGGATCTAGGTAAGGAGCTTTAAAGGAGTTACCCTGGTTGATCGAGGTTACATGAGCAGATTCAAAAGACAGGAACCATCACCATGGCGGGTCTGAGACCTCGTAGAAGGGAGCAGTCTTGTGGTTAGCCAATGCCTGCTCTGCCATGTCGGTGAAGCAGGGAGCGAGTGTCCGTCGAGGCAGGAATCTGGGCACAGTCCATCAAGGCTTGACGCTTGACTCCTCGCTGGGTTCCCTTGGGCCGCAGCTGTGTGACGTTGGGCCTGCCATGTTTGATCATCAGGAGGCTAGTGTCCGCTAAGGCAGGGAGCTGGATGTTGTCCAATAAACCTTGCTGCTGCTGACTTCCACGCTGGATTTTTCGGGGTCGCCGTAATACAAGATGGATGTAAGGTGAGTATGGGGTTGGCCCAGTTGCAGGAGTACCTTGCTTGGTGGCAGGGTTAGTTGTTACTGGCAGGAATGGTCGCTGTGCGGTGTTCCGTCCCTTCAGTGCAGCAGCTGGCATCAGCTTGGTTAGATCGCCTGCAGAGTTCGCTGCTGGCTTGGATTGTTGTGGGGACAGGTGAGAGTACTTTCCATCTGTCTGCGTTGTGGGGTAGGAAGGCCGCGAACACATCAAGCTTGTGCCTGGGAGCTGCGCTGATTGCTGTGAAAGCAGGGAAAGAGCAGTTCTTCCCTCTGACTTCGGCGCACATGGCACCCGCCATTTTAGATGCAACACTTAGGCTGCAGATCGAGGTGTTGTTGTCGCTGAGCCTTGGTTGCGTTGCTGTGGTCGGGGCCACAGGGAGAGGACCGGGGGGGGGGGGGAGGACAGGGCCAGGTCCACGCGGGTTTGGGCCCATGGCTGGGTTATGGTAGGCAGGATAGCGGGACAGCGGCCGTCTGTCTATCTCTCCTCCTGCTTCCAGCAGCTGGTGATGTCTCTCCCAACTCAGGGCCCGTGATCTTCTCTACTCACACTAAGTCAACCAGAAACCACACAAGCCTCATCCCAATACCATACCGTCTATCCCCATCTACCAATATTCAGTATGCACTCTGGAACGCTCGCTCTATCTGTAGCAATATAAATCAACAGCCATACACGACATCATCTCAAATTCTTTCACACTTCTTGCACACACTGACACCTGGCTGCCCCCTCTTATACTGCTACTCCTGCTTCCTTATCCCGTATCCTTTACTTCCTTTGAAGTTCACGCTGTCCGTGTTTAAAACGCACTCCTCTAAGAATTGCCATTATTTATCGTACCCCCGGTACCATCCTAGGCTATTTATTGAACACTTTTCTTCCTGGCTACCCCATTTCCTCTCCTCTTGCACTCCTTCCCTCATTCTTGGGGACTTTAATATTCCAATCAACAACACTAACTGCCCTGATGCCTCTCGTCTTCGCTCTATAACCTCCTCTGTTGGACTAACACAGTGGTCTAATTCATCAACTCATAGAGCATGAAACACTCTTGACCTCATCTTTACCAATCTCTGTACCTCCTCTAGTCTCTCCAATGTTCCATTTCCTCTATCTGACCACCACCTGCTGTCCATTCACATCCGCATACCCCATACCCAAAGTACCTCACCCTCATCACATCAGGCTTACAGAAACCTCCATTGTCTTGACCTACAGCAATTCTCCACCAACCCGCAAAGTCTCATTTCACCAATCAAATCTCACCTGCCCTAACACTGCAACCTCTCTCTACAACTCCACTCATTCCTCTCAACTAGACATCATGGCACCTCCTACACTTAAATGCACTAAGCGCCCCCAATTACAACCATGGCACACCAAGCTGACTCGATACCTCCAAAAAATGTCCAGAACTGCTGAACGCTGCTGGAGAAAGTCTCACTCTGCGTCTGACTTCCTCCACTACAAATTTATGCTGCGCTCCTACAGTCTGACTCTTTCCTCTTCAAAAGAAAACTACTTCAATACACTCATAACCACACTCTCCCGCGAGCCCAAACAACTGTTTCATTTAACGCTCTTCTTTGCCCTGTTGTGCCTCCTCCTCCTATCAACTTGACCCAACCAAACTTTGCAACTCACTTCAATGTGACGATTTCTACGATCAGGGAAGAGATCTCTCATATCTTTCCAACCACTATGAACTTTTCCCCTAACCACACTCCCTCAGCTGGTCTACGCTCATTTGCACCCGCTACAGCAGAAGAGGTTTCTGCTCTGCTCCGTTACTCCCGACCCACCACCTGTTCCCTCGATTCTATTTCCTTGAATCTCATCCGCACTTTGTCTCTTGTTTTGCCTCTCACTAAAATTTTTTTACCCTCCTCTAACCTTCAAACATGCAACCGTAACCCCGATTCTAAAAAAGCCCAACCTTGACATTAATTCCCCATCCAACTACTGCCCTATCTTGCTACTGCCATTTGTTTCCAAGATCCTTGAGCGAGTTGTGTATGTGAGATTGACAGATTTCCTCGAATCCAACTCTCTGCTTGACCCGCTTCAATCTGGATTCCACGCTCGTTACTCTGTTGAAACAGCTGTGACCAAAGTATAAAATGATCTTATCACTGCTAAATCCCATGGCCACTACTCTATCCTAATTCTCCTCAACCTTTCTGCTGCATTGGAAACTATTGATCATCAACAGCTTCTTCTCAACCTCTGTAATCTCGGTTTACGAGATACTGCTTTTTCCTGGTGCTCTTCCTACCTCTCCCAGCGCTCATTCAGTGTTTATTTTTCTGGTTCTGGCTCTGCCCTCAATCCCTCGCTGTTAGTGTTCCCCAAAAGTCTATTCTTGGTCCCCTATTGTTCTCAATCTACACTGCCTACCTTGGTAAACTGCTCCTTCGGATTCCAGTATCATTTCTATGCGGATGACACAAAAATTTATCTGTCCTCCCTTGATTTCTCACCACCCTTCTTGACTCGTGTCTCTGACTGCCTCTCTGCTATTTCTAACTCGATGGCTGCTCATTTCCTTAAACTGAACCTGTCCAAAACAGAACTTCTGGTCTTCCCTCACTCAATTGTCCATTCACTTGTGTACCTGCAAGTCAATGGCGCTACCATCCGCTCTACCTCTAAGGCCCGCTGCCTAGGTGTTCTCTTTGACTCCGACCTCTACTTCACCCCTCATATCCAATCAATCGCCAAATCCTGCCACTTCCATTGCAAAAACATTGCATGCATCCAACCTTATTTAACACCTGATATGGCAAAGGTGCATGCTGCTGTCCTCTCTCGCCTTGAATACTGTAATCTGCTTCTCAGAGGTCTTACGTGTTCCCAACTTGCCCCATTACAGTCTATAATGAATGCGGTGGTGAGGCTCATCTTCCTGTCCGCCCGCATCTCCCACGCCTCCCCCCTTTGTCAGTCCCTATTGGATTCCTATAAGATATAGGGCTCAATTAAAGATCCTGACACTTGCTAACAAATCTCTACACAATGCTGCTCCCACCTACTTATCCTCACTAATACACAATTTTGTCCCATCTAGGCCCCTACGCTCTGCCAGAGACTTTCGTCTAATCTCTGTTCGTGCTCCTACTTCTGATGCTCACCTTAAAGACTTCTCTAGGGCTGCACCGTTCCTATGGAGCGCCCTTCCCCTCTCTGTTAGACTCTCACCCAATGTCCACTCCTTCCAAAAATCTTTGAAAACTTACTTCTTTAGGAAAGCTTATCAATGAAACTCTGAACAGCTTTCCCTCCCCACACCCTGATTCCTCTCATGCAACTGTCATCAAAACAACACTAAGCCTTCAGTGAATACTATCCTAACAACCTACTTTTCTACCGTATACCAATACCCTTTGTGTCACTATACCCCACTCCGTCTAGCACGTAAGCTCATTGAGCAGGGCCCTCAACCCCTCTGTTCCTGTGAGTCTGGTTACAAATACGTGTGTGTTAGTCCACCCATTGTACAGCGCTACATTAGACTTGGTTGTGTTCAAGTAGATAAGGTAACTTCTCAAGATCCTTAAGGATTTGTGCCACAATTTACTAATAAATGTAAAATAAAGATATTATTTGGACAATTGGACAACTTTAACCCCTTAAAGACCAAACTTCTGGAATAAAAGGGAATCATGACATGTCACACATGTCATGTGTCCTTAAGGGGTTAAGGCACAGTCTGCATCACTATGATGTTAGGGATTATACATCAAGTCACATTTCAGTACTACGATTCTAAAAGTAAAAATCAATTAACACAGATACTTACATGTCCACTGCTATACCATATCCTGGATGATTCTCATTCATGGAGCATTGCAGAATTTCAGGAGCCAGGTAACCTGGTGTGCCGCATATTTCTTTAAAAATTAAAAGTAGGAATATTTAAGAAAATGATGGTGGAAAATGGTACAGACACTCTTATTTTTGTATATTGTTGGTACTTTTATATTATAATATATAATATTTCACAAGCGCAAACATGTATTTGGATAATCAGATATTATGCAATATCCAGTACAGTTTATAGGGATATAATAATTCTGTTTGCCAGTGTAAAGGATCCTGCTATCCGTGCAGCACTGATCCTTGTAGTGTCTCCCGAAATCCAAGCTGAAAAGAGTGAAGTAGTGATTATAGCTCCCAATTCCCCAAACATGAGTCGAGACTTCATGAAGGGGTAAAACGAATGTGTTTATTGATGGCCAAACTCAGCCCTTTTATGATGGTCTTCCAGCAAGGACACTCCCACATGGGACCTTGTGGAAGACTGAAACAGAATATACAGAACCAATCACTGTACTTTACAAATATTACACACACCCACAGGAAGAGTGTAACCTCTCCTCTCTATCCTGGAGATAATTAACTTACCCCTCCTCTCTATCCTGGAGATAATTAACTTAAGTGGTTGCAGAGAACCTAATTATCTCCGGGCAGAGAGAAACATGTGCTTTTTACCTTTTAACAAAACTGTATTAAAATCAATAACTCATGTTTTGCTGAACGAAGTCCCCATGTTCCACACACCCCCAGATAGCTTGGATCTGAGCGCATATTATAGGCGAATAGCACTCAGATCCCCCCAAGAACACAGTTCTCAAAAACGTCGACTGAAGTTTGGCTTTCACCGGCTGTTCGCGTGTTTGTAGCCGACAGCATTATCCTGGCTGTACGGGAAGTTAAACTGCACGAACCAACATATGAATGCACCAGGGGAAATGTAAAATCCAAGCAACTAAGGCAAATGGTGTGATCCAGGGACAAAGGGCTCTGTCCCAAGTGCCTTAAGACTCCATAACTTAAAGGGCCAGCATCCCAGGGTAAGAGGCTAACAATCCGGCTCCTCCAAGCGATAGGGGGGTAGGGCAGTTTGTCACATGCAGACCCAGTGACAAAAGCCATTTTGTCACAGCCAGCACTTCAGGTTTTGAATAAAACAATGACTATTAGATAGAAAGTTAAAAAAAAAAAGAAAAAGGTTTTAATTAATGTGCGGATATTCTCTCCCAGAATCCATAACAGTGTAAACTTATGTATATTCCCTCCATTTTAGGGTAAGAAACAAAGTTTTAAACAGAAAGAGATACTCTAGGCTGGAAGTGACTCTCCTTTGTAATTCATTATACAGATAATGCACTGAAACTACCCAGAGATCAGGAAGAGTCTCCACCAATCATGAACTCCTCATTCTGATCTATGGGTCTGATCTTATCCCATAAATCTATGAACAGCAGTACTTTATGGAATATACATTTCATCCCCAAACCATAGTTCCGCAAAGATGCACACACAAGTTGGATGGCAAAGGTGAAAGTAAAACTTATTTGATGTTAGCGGGAGAAAAGACAGTCTTACAGCTGTAAACTGCCATGTCTACATGCCACCCTGGACAGGAACACATTTCATTGCATCATGATATTTGCAGTGAGCATAGGTTATTACAGTGTTAGACTGAATACATCGTATACAAATCCTTTCCAGATGAGAACTGCCTGACTTCAAAAATCCATAGACACTACCCGGCACTGAGTATTATTCCTGGTAATGCTTTGCAACACTTGTACTACAGCCATCTTTCTGTTTCTGTCCAAGTCATATTTTCTTTCAGTTGTCTGTGCTACAGTGGACATTTTTGAGCAGACTTCATCATTTACTACAAGTAGATACATTCAAGCACACATTCTAAAGACATAAAACCACTACCATATTTAAAAAGAAGACATGTACTTGAATACAAAATGATAATGATTTTAGTCTATTTTATTAGATCCTGCATGGTTTTGTTGGTGTTAATCTCTGTAACTATTTCACATGTTTGAATCAGGCACAATGTTTAAAACTAGTAAATCTAATGTGTATTTCTTTTAATACGTGACATGATGATAAAGGTCTGTTCACAGCTTTCCCCTAGTTAACCCTGTATTTATCTCTCTTGCATACAAAAATGTTTACTGAGCTACATAAAATTATATTCCCTTTAATTAGATTCAGGAACATATGTGAAAAAACCTCCTACCTTTTAGCCTTTCTCCCCTTGGTATTTGACAAGAGAACCCAAAGTCAGTCAGCTTTATGTTCATGTTATCATCCAGAAGGATGTTCTCTGGTTTCAGGTCTCTGTGTACAATGTTCTCAGCATGCATTCTGGAGACAACTTCCAGCAAAGCCCTCATTATTTTCCTAGAAAACAGAGGAATACATTGTCAAAATGGACAAATATGCAGTTTGTATAAGCACAGAAAATGACCCTTGCAATGTACTTGCTCAGCTGTTTCAGTTTATTGGTGTCCATCAATGTGCAGTGCTGCCATCAAAATCACACCTCAAGGTCAATACCGAAAATGAGAAAGTTTCTACTTAACATGGGAAGATTTTGCAGTGAACGTTCCCTGGAACCGTTGGCTGTAGTTTTCTGATCAATAAGCACAGATGGTGTTTGCTACATTAGCTATTATCTGCATTAGAGCTACTAATGTGTGACTACAACTACAGTCTGCATTAGAACTCACAGTGCACCTGTTATCAGCATTAGAACTCACAGTGCATCTTCTGTCAACCTTAGAACTCACAGAGCACCTACCATCAGCGTTAGAACGTGCAGTGCACCTACCGTCAGCCACGGATTTTTCAGTTTGTTCTGCTATTTTTCGTGTGAGATTGAAAATACAATGCAATACTGGCGCCGGCCACTAGGTGTGTATGGAGAGAGGCTAGGAATCTACAGCTTATCCATGCTTCTCTCTCCTGACTGAATCCACAAGGGAGCAGCACATGCAGCCAGCAACTCCCAGACTGCAGAGACAGCCTACAGATCAGGTAAGTGAGGGATGTAGGGGCAGCCTACAGATCAGGTAAGTGAGGAATGGGGGAGGGGGGTAGCTTACAGATCAGGTAAGTAAGGCATGGGGGTCAGCCTACAGACCAGGTAAGTGAGGGATGGGAGACAGCCTACAGATCAGGTAAGTGAGTCATTGGGGTTAGCCTACAGATCAGGTAAGCGCGAGATGGGAGACAACCTACAGATCAGGTAAGTGAGGGATATGGGGGGGGGCCTCCTACAGATCAGGTAGGTGAAGGATATGGGGGGCAGCCTACAGGTCAGGTAAGTCAGTGATGAGGGGGGCAGTCTACAGATCATGTAAGTGAGGGATGGGGGGCAGCCTACAGATCAGGTAATAGAGGGATGGGGGGGGCAGCCTACAGATCAGGTAAGTGAGGGATGGGATGGCAGCCTACAGATTGGGTAAGTGAGGCATGGGGGGCAGCCTACAGATCAGGTAAGTGTGGGATGGGGGGCAGCCTACAGATCAGGTAAGTGAGGCATGGGGGGAGAGATAGTCTACAGATCAGGTAAGTAAGGGATGGGGGGCATCTTACAGATACGGTAAGTAAGAGATAGGGACAGCCTACAGATCAGGTAAGTAAGGGATGGGGGGCAGCCTACAGATCAGGGAAGTGAGGCATGGGGGGCAGCCTATAGATCAGGGAACTGAGGCATGGGGGGCAGCCTATAGATCAGGGAACTGAGGCATGGGGGGCAGCCTATAGATCAGGGAACTGAGGCATGGGGGCAGCCTATAGATCAGGGAAGCAAGGGATGGGGGGCAGCCAATAGATCAGGGAAGTGAGGGATGGGGTGCAGTCTATAGATCAGGGAAGTGAGGCATGGGGAGGCAGCCTATAGATCAGTGAAGTAAGGGATGGGGGCAGACAATAGATCAGGGAAGTGAGGGATGGGGGGCAGCCTACAGATCAGGGAAGTGAGGCATGGGGAAGCCTATAGATCAGGGAAGTGAGGTATGGGGGGCAGCCTATAGATCAGGGAAGTGAGGCATGGGGGGGCAGGTTACAGATCAGGGAAGTGAAGGGGGGAGAGGCAGCCTATAGATCAGGTAAGTGAGGGATGGGAGGGAGAGACAGCATATAGATCAGGTAAGTGAGGGATGGGAGGGAGAGACAGCATATAGATCAGGTA
Organism: Pelobates fuscus; assembly: GCF_036172605.1. NCBI lineage: Eukaryota > Metazoa > Chordata > Amphibia > Anura > Pelobatidae > Pelobates > Pelobates fuscus. The sequence goes on along the minus strand of NC_086317.1, from coordinate 271,406,256 downwards.
AGTGAGGGATGATGGGGGAGGGGAGACAGCCTAAAGATCAGGTAAGTGAGGGGTGGGGGGGAGAGACAGCCTATAGATCAGGTAAGTGAGAGATGGGAGGGTGCAGCATACAGATCAGGTAAGTGAGAGATGGGGGGATCCACCTACAGATCAGGTAAGTGAGGGATGGGGGGCAGCCTATAGATCAGGGAAGTGAGGCATGGGGAAGCCTATAGATCAGGGAAGTGAGGTATGGAGGGCAGCCTATAGATCAGGGAAGTGAGGCATGAGGGGGCAGGTTACAGATCAGGGAAGTGAAGGAGGGGGAGAGACAGCCTATAGATCAGGTAAGTGATGGATGGGAGGGAGAGACAGCATATAGATCAGGTAAGTGAGGGATGGGAGGGAGAGACAGCATATAGATCAGGTAAGTGAGGGATGATGGGGGAGGGGAGACAGCCTAAAGATCAGGTAAGTGAGGGGTGGGGGGGGGAGAGACAGCCTATAGATCAGGTAAGTGAGAGATGGGAGGGTGCAGCATACAGATCAGGTAAGTGAGAGATGGGGGATCCACCTACAGATCAGGTAAGTTAGAGATGGGGGGATCCACCTACAGATCAGGTAAGTGAGGGATGGGGGAGGCAGCCTATAGATCAGGTAAGTGAGGGATAGGGGGGCAGCCTATAGATCAGGGAAATGAGGCATGGGGGGCAGCCTATAGATCAGGGAAGTGAGGCATGGGGGCAGCCTATAGATCAGTGAAGTAAGGGATGGGGCAGCCAATAGATCAGGGAAGTGAGGGATGGGGGGCAGCCTATAGATCAGGGAATTGAGGCATGGGGGCCAGCCTACAGATTAGGGAAGTGAGGCATGGGGGGCAGCCTATAGATCAGGGAAGTGAGGCATGGGGGCAGCCTATAGATCAGGGAATAGAGGGAGTGGGGAGGGGAGAGACAGGCTATAGATCGGGTAAGTGAGGGATGGGGGAGAGACAGCATATAGATCAGGTAAGTGAGGGATGGTGGGGGGAGGGGAGACAGCCTATAGATCAGGTAAGTGAGGTATGGGGGGGGGGAGAGACTGCCTATAGATCAGGTAAGTGAGAGATGGGAGAGTGTGCAGCATACAGATCAGGTAAGTGAGAGATAGGGGGATCCACCTACAGATCAGGTAAGTTAGAGATGGAGATCCACCTACAGATTAGGTAAGTGAGGGATGGGGGAAACAGCCTACAGGAATGGTCAGCAAGGAGCAGGAAGGTAAAGTAAGAGAAGGAGCAGCAAGAAGCAGGAAGGGGCAGTAAGGAGCAACAAGGGGCAGCAAGGAGCACGAAGGGTCTGCAAGGAGCAAGAAGTGTCATCAAGAAGAAGGAAGGGTCAGCAAGGAGCAGGAAGGGTCAGCAAGAAGTAGGAAGGGTCAGCAAGGAGTTGGAAGGTAAAGCAGAAGGAGCAGAAAGGGTCAGCAAGGAGCTGGAAATGGCAGTAAGGAGCAGGAAGGGACAGAAGGAGCACAAAGGTAAAGTAGGAGAAGGAACAGAAATGAGCTGGAAGGGGCAGAAGGAGCACAAACGTAAAGTAGGGGAAGGAGCAGAAATTATCAGGAAGGGTCTGCAAGGAGCAGGAAGGGGCAGCAAGGAACAGGAAGGGTCTGCAAAGAGTAGAAATGGACAGAAGGAGCACAAAGGTAAAGGAACAGAAAGAATCAGAAGGAGTACAAATGTAAAGTAGGAGAAGGAGCAGAAAGGATCAGGAAGAGAAAGGAGCAGAAGAGTGCAAAATAAGCAGAAAGTAGCAGAAAGGTAAAGGAGCAGTAGGAGCCAAGGAGGAGAGAAGACAGTGTCAGAAGAAGACTGTCAAATGAAGGAGAAGAAGAGGAGATTAGAGCAGGAAGGACAAGTGAAGTGAACCCCTTCACTTTATTCTGGACACCATATCATAAGGCTTTGGTACCTGGGCCTGGCAGGGAAACTTTGGACCTTCTCAACTCCCCAGGTAAAAAAATATCAGTGTTCACTTTTATTTACTGCGTGTCAGGAAGCACAGAGTGCCGCTGAGTAGGGGTGTCGCTGATTGGCTAGAGCGGTCAGCTGGCACTCTAAGCCAATCAGTAGCTCCCCATTCATAAAAAAGTTTTAAAAAATTATGAACCAGGCACTAGCAATTGGCTTAGAGTGTCAACTGACCACTCTAGCCAATCTGCAGCACCCATGCCTGACGTCAATCTGCACTTCCTGACTCTCCGTTTCACAAGCCGAATACCGCTGAGCGACCTGGAGATCTGGAGCTGGAGGAAGCCTTTGGAGTTAAACCACTTGAGAGCGGTTTAGCCCCTTAAAGGAAAGAGAGCATCCAGGGGCTTCCTGGCATCATAGCATTTTCATTTAGATTAAGTTGTTATGGTGACCAGAATGTTCCTTTAATTTGCTTAACGGAACACTATAGTGTCAGGAATACAAACGTGTATTCCTGACACCAGAGCTGTGAAAACGCTATTCACCCCGGTTTTATGTGATAATGACTATGCTCCTTCCCTTTCATGACACTGTCAAAAAGGGACCCAGCATGGATGTCATGGCAATTATGCCCCCCCTGGAAAAATTCCTGCAGACGCCTAAGCCGTCAGCGTTAGAACGCGTAGTGCACCTACCATCAGCGTTAGACCTCACAGTGCACCTGCTATCAGAATTAGAACTCACAGTGCATCCGCTGTTAGCATTAGAACTCACAGTGCACCTGCTGTCAGCGTTAGACCTCACAGTGCACCTGTAGTCAGCGTTAGACCTCACAGTGCATCTACTGTCAGCGTTAGAACTCGCAGAGCACGTACTGTCAGTGTTAAAACTCGTTGTGCACCTACCGTCAGCATTAGGACTCACAGTACATCTACAGTCAGCGTTAGAACTCACAGTGCACCTACTGCCAGTGTTAGAACGTACAGTGCACCTGCTGTCACCGTTAGAACCTGCAGTGCATCTACTGTCAACGTTAGAACTCACAGTGCACCTACTGCCAGTGTTAGAACTCACAGTGCACCTACTGCCAGCAATAGAAATCACAGTGCACCTACTGCCAGCAATAGAAATCACAGTGCACCTACTGCCAGCATTAGAACTCGCAGTGCACTTACCGTCAACGTTAGAACTCACAGTGCACCTACCATCAGCGTTAGACCTCACAGTGCACCTGCTGTCAGCGTTAGACCTCACAGTGCACCTGCTGTCAGCGTTAGAACTCGCAGTGCACCTGCTGTCAGAATAAGAACTCACAGTGCATCCGCTGTCAGCGTTAGAACTCGCAGTGCACCTACTGCCAGCGTTAGAACTCGCAGTGCACCTACTGCCAGCGTTAGAACTCGCAATGCACCTACTGTCAATGTTAGAACTCGCAGTGCACCTGCTGTGAGAATTAGAACTCACAGTGCATCTACTGTCAGCGTTAGAACTTGCCATCGCCCTACTGTCAGCATTTGAACTCGCCATGCCCCTACTGTCAGCGTTTGGACTTGCAGTGCACCTACTGTCAGCGTTAGAACTTGCCATCCCCCTACTGTCAGCGTTTGAACTCGCCATGCCCCTACTGTCAGCCCCTACTGTCAGCGTTCGGACTTGCAGTGCACCTACTGTCAGCATTAGAACTCACATTACACCTGCTGTTACTGTTAGAACTTGCAGTGTACCTGCTGTCAGCATTAGAACTTACAGTTTGTTGTTTGGGACCCATTTACTTTTTTTTATCGTATCGATTATTTATCGTAAAGGAAAGCATCCGATGTAACTCATGGACACGCAGGTCCAAATAAGCAAGTATTTATAGGTCGCGCAGGACCAACATAACCAACTTGCAAGGACGCGCAGATCCATTGCGATCAGTTTACGGATTTCTATTATAATGTAACACTGTGTAATACACCAATTTTATCCATTCATGTTTCAGGCGCAAAGTTGTACTGGTTAGAGATAAGCTTAGATAGTTTAAGCGCACCACCCTCCCTCCATCCCTTCGCCAGTCCATCCTGATCTGGTAAAAACATGTCGCTATACCCCCCTTGGACCCGCCTGAGAGGGGTTCAGGAATCGGACTGTGGAAGGTGTCTCAACATGAGGGGCGAGAGGTCAGAGGTCAGAGGCAGGGAAGAGCATCGTACCCCAAGCTCCGCTAACACAAGTCCTATACTCACGGCCGATGACCCAAGACCCCACAACGCGGCAACCCTCCCCTACACACACCCATGCCCACTACTCTCCTTGGGTCTCGTATGTCAGTAACCTCTGGAAGTCAGTGTTATATGCAGTTGTCAGCCAATGCGTCTAAATATCTACGTATAATTGGGAGCGGTCATGTGCTATATAAATCAATTCGTCTTAAGTCTTCCATTTTATCAAACCAGACATTGAGAGGTGGCATAAGGTCTTGTTTCCAGTATGAGGGGACGACCTCTTTTGCCGTATTTAAGATCTTTTTTTCTGAAGGGCCTGCGGGGTTCGATACCACATAGATAATACTTTAAATGCGGTTTCCTGGGTCTTACTAGCTAAGGCACAATGCTGTACTAGATTACATATCTCCCCCCACTGCTGGGGGGAATGGAGGCTAAAACAAGCCTTAAATAGGTTCAAAAGAGTTCCCATTGGTCCACGTCATCTCTGATACCCTAAACAGCATTGGGTCGCCTAGATGCTGTGGTCCCTTTAAGGTCATGACGTAATCTCAATATTTTATTTATAGGGGCTGCAGTTCGTCCCATTTGTGGGACCGAAGGTAAGCAATCTATTCAGGCCGCGCAGCCAGAGGAGCAGAGGAGCGGTGCGGGCGCTGGGTAAAGGAAAGTTTGTTACAGTGCCACATTGTGGATTGTGGTGCAGAGTCATTGGCTCCCTCACATTTTATATATGAAATATTTATTCTAATGTGAAATTGCAAATGTAAAATGTAACATGTATGAGTGTAAGCCTTACATGGATGACTTCTCTCTCTCTCTCTATATATATACTCAAAATCAATGTATTCTTCCAGTAAAATAAAATTGTGAGCAATTGGATAGATTACATTACATTTTGCAAATATTGCTCTGTCTGTGCAGCCTGATTTCAAATCTGACATCTCTTTATTAACTAAATGAATCCCATACACTACTAAATGTGAAATGTACAATGTGTCTTATAAACATCTGCTGTCTAAAGATGAAGTTTACATTTGAGCTGCAAGATTTATAGATAAAAGAAGACATTTCAAAATCTATCTGTACCTGTCTCACGCAGATTTCGCAATATATGGATGAATTTCATGTAGGAATCAATACATACATACATGCATCCTAGGAAGAAAGACCTAAAAAACACTATTTAGAGAACAAATGCCTGTCACTGATACAAAGACAATTAGTCCTTGTAAGTCTAAAACAGTTGCAGAAAAATGCTGATGATTTGAGAAATTCTTTTCTCATATTTCCAATGCCAGTCACATATTACTTCGGACACATACAGGGACGTTTTAGCCGCGAGGCAAACAAGGCATTTGCCTTGGGCAGCATTTTCCAGGGGGCAGCAAAAAAAGCCGCCCCCAAATGCCCAGGGCAAATGCTTTGTTAGCCTTGCGGCTAACTGACATGCTGGGCTGGCGGGCGGCGAGGGAGCTCATCCTCTGAGCACTCTGCTCAGCTCCCTCGCGCGCCGCAGAGTGAGGCTGGGAGCCGGAAGATGACGTCATATTCCGGCTCCCAGACTCACTCTGCGGCGCGCGAGGGAGCTGAGCAGAGTGCTCAGAGGAAGAGCTCCCTCGCCGCCCGCCCGCAAGCCAGTGCCTAGGGCAGCACAAAACCAGGATACACCACTGGACACATACACTTGCTGTATTGAACACTGATGGATCATTGATCTGCTAATTAAAACGCAAACTGTGATGACTAAAATGTAAGCTTAGATGATTAGTTTTTTTTCCAGCACGGCAATTTCAAATCAGATATATATGAATTTAAAAAGAGATTTTATTATTGTCAGACTTAGCGCTCCCCCCCCCCCCCCCCACACACACACTTAAGAGCATCTTACCTGGTTTCCTTCTCACTCAGAGTGACTTGCTCAGTCAAATAGTCAAACAGCTCCCCTCTCTTCATCCTAAAACACATTAGTCAGATAATCATATCAACTAAACAGAAATTACACCAGATTAATACATTTACAATGTTTAAATCTGACATTATATATACTATACACATCTGAGTACATGATACTGCAGAAATCAGAAACTCCTGCATCTGTGTCATCAAGCTGGACATATGCTTCAATAAGAATGCATGGAATACATTCTCATTTCTTTTGGGTCACATCATGAATCCCTGATTATCATTATTATTATCGGTATTTTTATAGCGCCAGCTTATTGCGCAGTGCTGATGATCTATCTAGTCAATGCAGCCCTTACCGGTCTGTCTCCACGTTTTGAAGACAGAATGTAGTGCTACATGTAAGTGACTAGGTGCGTTTAGTGGAAGAGATGGGTAACGTGAGGTGTGGTTGGGCAGGGGGTTTGTGGTGACCAACTGTTGTCACCTTCTCACCAAGCTGCTTGGCAATGGTCTTGTAGCCCATTCCAACCTTGTGTAGGTCTACAATCTTGTCCCTGACATCCTTGGACAGCTCTTTGGTTTTGGCCATGGTTGAGAGTTTGGAATCTGAATGATTGTTTGCTTCTGTGGAGAGGTGTCTTTTATACAGGTAACGAGCTGAGATTAGATTCCTAAACACTTCCTGTAAAGAGAGATCCAACGTTTAAACTTCCTTTAAAAGGTTTTATTTCCTGCTCTGTTAATAGCTTTCTAGACCCTGCAGGGGTCTTCTGTGCGTGATTATGTTTACAGAACAGGAGATCAAAACTTATAAAGCAAGATAAAATCTGATTGAAAATTAAAACATTTTTTTCATGCAGGCTTTGTGAGTTAGGTGTGGCTAGGGCTG